>NC_072446.2:69365000-69665000 GCF_028878055.3 Symphalangus syndactylus
GACGACTTGGTTTCTCTGTGTGTGCGCGCAGGCATGTGCGCATGTGTCTCTGTGCGTGTGTGTGTGTGTGTATGTAAAATTCTCAGGTCACACTTTTCCTCAGAACCCCATGGACATTGTTCTGCTGTCTTCTGGCACTGTTTTCTATGTAATCGAATATCCTCCCAATTAGTGACCACTTTTTCTGTCTAGAAGCCCATTAAAGTATTTCCTTAATACTTGTGTTTTAACAGCTTCACTAGGATTTATCTTGGTGTTTGTTATATCACTTTTGTCTTGGACAACATGTACCCACTGAATCTGAAGATTCAAGACTTATGAGAAACTTTCAGGAAACTGAAGGCAGAAGAGAGGCTAAGTAACTTTTTCAAGATCACACAGCTAATAAATGGCAGGGTCTGGATTTAAACCCAACTGCCTGATTCCAGAATCCAGCCCGCTTCATGCAGTACAGTCTATCCTAATGAGGAAGTGTGTTGGCGTCTCCTCTCTAAAAGCCAGTCAGCTGGCTTACTCCAGGGATGTCTGCATTTGGCAAGTTCTAGACAATTTAGACAGTCCCCCACCATTTGGAAGTCACTGTCCAGTGAAAGGATAACAGAGTGGGTTTCAATCATTGTGGCACCGCGTTCTTCTGAGGAAGAGAAAGGAGGTGGACAGAGGAGATGGAAAGACAAAGGTAGCAGATTAAAAAGGAAACAAAGATAATCAGAGAAAGCTGATGCAGACTGATGGAAGCAGGGTTTGCTCTTGCTGCTACAGGACATGCTAAGGGAAGTAGAGTATAATTGGCTTTATCCCCTGACTTCAGTTCCAGACATCTTCCCCGGATGCAACCTTCCAGGTTTCCTCAAATTCTAGGCTCACCATAGCACGAGAAGAGAAGAGATCATATGGTGCACAGGTGCCTAACCAGGTAAGCCCTCTCAAACATCAATACGGCAACAATTCTCAAGGTGTGATGGAGCAGCACTAGCCAGAGTCTTTCTAGACCCAGCTCTTTCTAGACCTAACTGCTGATCAGATGCCCTGAAACTTCCACCTTGATATCAGTCACTGGGGTTGACATTCTCTCTACAGAAGGATAATCTCTATTGATTATTTTTTTAAAAGGGTCAACTTTCGTTACAATAGGACAACACAGTAGACTCAGAAGTTGAAAGGGGCTTGAAAGAATAGTGAGACCACCCTCTCATTTTGGAGGTCAGACAGCTGGAGCTTGATTTTTAGATTAGTGAACTGTAAAATTAGAAAGCAGGGGATAAGGAAGCATGGGATACTGGGATCTGAAAAATGATGAGCATGGATACAGGAATAACTGCAGCAAGGCAGTGGGTGTTATGGGTATTCTGCCCACATCCCTGTACAGGTCAGAGGCACTCATCCCCTGGCTGCGGTGAGTGTTGGCTGCTAATGGCTTACGCACTACCTCTTATCCCCACTTCTCCAGAGAATTGTCATGAACCACCGGGAGCCACCTTGCCTAAGAGATGATGCCCCCTAGCCTAAGAGATGATGCCCCCTACCTAGGGCAGCCCACAGCTAATGATTGACTGAGACAGGATTATAAAAAAACAGCTTCTTTGCTTCCAGGTGGAACCACATCTGTAGTATAATGCATGTTCCTGTCCTCCCCCATGAGGTCGGGCCAAAGCTGGGTCACAGCTGGACCACATCCTGGCTTATCTCCTATCCCTACCCCCTTCTGCTTTTCTCTCCTCCTCTTGAGAGTAAATCATGTGTATCTGAATTTCTGTCTTAGACTGTGTTTCTAGAGAAGCGAACTTCACGCAAGCAGGATACTGACTAGGAGAGGAAGCAACTCAATTCTTGGCCTACTTAACACTTAGCCTGAAGGAGACTCTAGTCCTAGAATAACCAAAGATTTCCCCATTCTGTCTGTTACTCTCCAGTATTTCAATGTTTCCAATGTTTCATCCAGGAAAAGATATACAAAGTCTGAAATTTATCCCTTAATATACAGTCATACTAGCTCTGTGTTTAAGTCCAAAGAAGAGTCTGCACTTTTGTCTGGTAACACAGTGACCACTCACTTAGTCTCCAGGGACAGTAGGACTTAGATGATGCCTCCAGTGTGAGGCATCCCAGGGCCTTCTAAGACTAAACATACAGCTCATTAGCCACACTGCCCTATTCCAGTCTACAGTAAAATGATTCATTCATCTTCTGTTTCATGGGTGCTCTGAATGGAACTCTTCTACAAATTGAGATAAGGCACAGAAATTGAAATACTTAGAGACAACAAGTATTTCATTTAGAAGTAAAACAATAACAAGGCCATGTCTGAGAACTGCACGCTGGACTTTCTCTCTCTGTGAGAGGTGTCGTCTTAAAGCTCAGGACTTGGATGGCCCTGCCAAATGATTAGATTCACTTCAGTTTTTTTCGCTCTTTGCCTGGGGCCACCTCACTGGGATTTTCCCTTTTCTCCTCTACTTCTCCCCTCCTCAGTAATTCCTCAACCATGCTCCTTTACCAAGGACACCTCATGATGGTCCTGTGTCCTAGTAAAATCAGCTCAATGGGGTAAGGCAGGAGGCAGGTTGTTCTCAGAAACAGCGGCTAAAGGGAGTCCAGTGATCAACAAATACCAGTTGGTGCTGCTCAAGGAAGATTTCAACAATGCCCTTTAAAATGTGCTGCTTCATTTACAGTTAGCTCCTTTGCTCAAAGGGGAAGCTACCTGAAGCAGTTTGATCAGCATTCTTAACTTGTTACTATTGCTAAAAACTAAATGTTTTAATGGCAGACACTCTGACTCCAGACATTGTAATTAAAGATCACCATTGATTCAAGAGGTGAGTATAATACTGATCCTCTTTGTTTTTGATTATTGAGACTAAATGTTAGTAAAATATGAGCTTTACAAAGCAAGAGACAAAGCTGGGAAGCCAATCTATAGTCAAATAGCCATGCTATATCCGTTAGCAGAAGCGAGGTTGTGTAGCCATGACAAAGAATTTCTGAGCTTCAGTGGCTGAACACAACAAAGGAGTGTCTCTTGCTTGGCTGCATGTCTATTGCAGGTCAGTTGGAGACAACAGCTAACAGGAGTAGTCTCTATATAAAAGATAACTATATTTTTGTATTCTTAGTAGAGTCAGGGTTTGACCATGTTGGCCAGGATAGTCTTGATCTCTTGACCTCGTGATCCGCCCGCCTCGGCCTCCCAAAGTGCTGGGATTACAGGCATGAGCTAGGTCTTTTGGCGCGGGCCTGTAGTCCCAGCTACTCAGGAGGCTGAGGCAGGAGAATCACTTGAACCCGGGAAGCAGAGGTTGCAGTGAGCCGAGATTGTGCCACCGCACTCCAGCCTGGCAACAGAGTGAGACTCTGTCCCATAAAAAAAAAAAAAAAAAAAAAAAAGATAATTAAACATTATGGCAGAGAACAAAAGATCACTCTGAAGTTAATTTTCAGCTCAAAAGTGATGTGTTACTTTTACTCACAGCTTATTGGCCAGAACAATTATCAAGGATAGCGAGACATATTCCATCAGATTCAGTGGCTAACCTGTGTTCTAACTCTCAGACTAGCCCCCAAAGAAATCTTTTGAAAATGTCCTACCATCGAGTTTTACTCCATTAACAAGCATTGATTAAATACTTATCATGTGCCTAGCACTGTGCTAGGTAAAATATGGGCTGCAGAATAAGTTTAAGATTTTATATTTATCGGGGGTGGAGCCAAGATGGCCGAATAGGAACAGCTCCGGTCTCCAGCTCCCAGCCCCAGCGACACAGAAGACGGGTGATTTCTGCATTTCTGCTTGAGGTACCGGTTTCATCTCACTAGGGAGTGCCTAACAGTGGGTTCAGGACAGTTGGTGAAGCGCACTGTACGTGAGCCGAAGCAGGGCGAGGCATTGCCTCACTCGGGAAGCGCAAGGGGTCAGGGAGTTCCCTTTCCTAGTCAAAGAAAGGGGAAACAGACGGCACCTGGAATATCGGGTCAGTCCCGTCCTAATACTGCGCTTTTCCAACGGGCCTGGAAAACGGCACACTAGGAGATTGTGTCCCGCACCTGGCTCGGAGGGTCCTATGCCCACAGAGTCTTGCTGATTGCTAGCACAGCAGTCTGAGATCAAGCTGCAAGGCGGCAACGAGGCTGGGGGAGGGGCGCCCGCCATTGCCCAGGCTTGCTTAGGTAAACAAAGCAGCCAGGAAGCTCGAACTGGGTGGAGCCCACCACAGCTCAAGGAGGCCTGCCTGCCTCTGTAGGCTCCACCTCTGGGGGCAGGGCACAGACAACCAAAAACTCAGGGAGAACCTCCACAGCCTTAAATGTCCCTGTCTGACTGACAGCTTTGAAGAGAGTAGTGGTTCTCCCAGCACGCAGCTGGAGATCTGAGAACGGACAGACTGCCTCCTAAAGTGGGTCCCTCACCCCTGAGCAGCCTAACTGGGAGGCACCCCCCCAGTAGGGACAGACTGACACCTCATTCAACCGGGTACTCCTCTGAGACAAAACTGTCAGAGGAACTATCAGACAGCTGAATTTGTGGTCTCACGAAAATCCGCTGTTCTGCAGCCACCGCTGCTGACACCCAGCCAAACAGGGTCTGGAGTGGACCTCTAGTAAACTCCAACAGACCTGCAGCTGAGGGTCTTGTCTGGTAGAAGGAAAATTAACAAACAGAAAGGACATCCACACCAAAAACCCATCTGTACATCACCATCATCGAAGACAAAAAGTAGACAAAACCACAAAGATGGGGAAAAAACAGACCAAAAAAACTGGAAACTCTAAAAAACAGAGCACCTCTCCTCCTCCAAAGGAACGCAGTTCCTCACCAGCAACGGAACAAAGCTGGATGGAGGATGACTTTGATGAGTTGAGAGAAGAAGGCTTCAGACGATCAAACTACTCTGAGCTACGAGAGGAAATTCAAAACAATAGCAAAGAAGTTAAAAACCTTGAAAAAAAATTAGAAGAATGGATAACTAGAATAACCAATGGAGAGAAGGGCTTCAAGGAGATGATGGAGCTGAAAGCCAAGTTTCGAGAACTACGCGAAGAATGCAGAAGCCTCAGTAGCAGATGCGATCAACTGGAAGAAAGGGTATCGCTGATAGAAGATGAAATGAATGAAATGAAGAGAGAAGGGAAGTTTAGAGAAAAAAGAATAAAAAGAAATGAACAAAGCCTCCAAGAAATTTGGGACTATGTGAAAAGACCAAACCTACGTCTGATTGGTGTACCTGAAAATGATGGGGAGAATGGAACCAAGTTGGAAAACACTCTGCAAGATATTATCCAGGAGAACTTCCCCAATCTAGCAAGGCAGGCCAGCATTCAGATTCAGGAAATACAGAGAACGCCACAAAGATACTCCTCGAGAAGGGCAACTCCAAGACACATAATTGTCAGATTCACCAAAGTTGAAATGAAGGAAAAAATGTTAAGGGCAGCCAGAGAGAAAGGTCGGGTTACCCACAAAGGGAAGCCCATCAGACTAACAGCTGATCTCTCAGCAGAAACTCTACAAGCCAGAAGAGAGTGGGGGCCAATATTCAACATTCTTAAAGAAAAGAATTTTCAACCCAGAATTTCCTATCCCGCCAAACTAAGCTTCATAAGTGAAGGAGAAATAAAATACTTTACAGACAAGCAAATGCCAAGTGATTTTGTCACCACCAGGCCTGCCCTAAAAGAGTTCCTGAAGGAAGCACTAAACATGGAAAGGAACAACCAGTACCAGCCCCTGCAAAAACATGCCAAATTGTAAAGACCATCGAGGCTAGGAAGAAACTATGGCAACTAACGAGCAAAATAACCAACTAACATCATAATGACAGGATCAGATTCACACATAACAATATTCACATTAAATGTAAATGGGCTAAATGCTCCAATCAAAAGACACAGACTGGCAAACTGGATAAGGAGTCAGGACCCATCAGTGTGCTGTATTCAGGAAACCCATCTCACGTGCAGAGACACACATAGACTCAAAATAAAGGGATGGAGGAAGATCTATCAAGCAACTGGAAAACAAAAAAAGGCAGGGGTTGCAATTCTAGTCTCTGATAAAATAGACTTTAAACCAACAAAGATCAAAAGAGACAAAGAAGGCCATTACATCATGGTAAAGGGATCAATTCAACAAGAAGAGCTAACTATCCTAAATATATATGCACCCAACACGGGAGCACCCAGATTCATAAAGCAAGTCCTCAGTGACCTACAAAGGGACTTAAACTCCCACACAATAATAATGGGAGATTTTAACACCCCACTGTCAGCATTAGACAGATCAACGAGACAGAAAGTTAACAAGGATATCCAGGAATTGAACTCAGCTCTACATAAAGTGGACCTAATAGACATCTACAGAACTCTCCACCCCAAATCAACAGAATATACATTTTTTTCAGCACCACACCACACCTATTCCAAAATTGACCACATAGTTGGAAGTAAAGCTCTTCTCAGCAAATGTAAAAGAACAGAGATTATAACAAACTGTCTCTCAGACCACAGTGCAATCAAACTAGAACTCAGGATTAAGAAACTCAGTCAAAACCGCTCAACTACATGGAAACTGAACAATCTGCTCCTGAATGACTATTGGGTACATAATGAAATGAAGGCAGAAATAAAGATGTTCTTTGAAACCAACGAGAACAAAGACACAACATACCAGAATCTCTGGGACACGTTCAAAGCAGTGTGTAGAGGGAAATTTATAGCACTAAATGCCCACAAGAGAAAGCAGGAAAGATCCAAAATTGACACCCTAACATCACAATTAAAAGAACTAGAAAAGCAAGAGCAAACACATTCAAAAGCTAGCAGAAGGCTAGAAATAACTAAAATCAGAGCAGAACTGAAGGAAATAGAGACACAAAAAACGCTTCAAAAAATTAATGAATCCAGGAGCTGGTTTTTTGAAAAGATCAACAAAATTGATGGACCGCTAGCAAGACTAATAAAGAAGAAAAGAGAGAAGAATCAAATAGATGCAATAAAAAACGAAAAAGGGGATATCACCACCGATCCCACAGAAATACAATCTACCATCAGAGAATACTACAAACACCTCTATGCAAATAAACTAGAAAATCTAGAAGAAATGGATAAATTCCTCGACAAATACACCCTCCCAAGACTAAACCAGGAAGAAGTTGAATCTCTGAATAGACCAATAACAGGTTCTGAAATTGTGGCAATAATCAATAGCTTACCAACCAAAAAGAGTCCAGGACCTGATGGATTCACAGCTGAATTCTACCAGCGGTACAAGGAGGAACTGGTACCATTCCTTCTGAAACTATTCCAATCAATAGAAAAAGAGGGAATCCTCCCTAACACATTTTACGAAGCCAGCATCGTCCTGATACCAAAACCTGGCAGAGACATAACCAAAAAAGAGAATTTCAGACCAATATCCTTGATGAACATTGATGCAAAAATCCTCAATAAAATACTGGCAAACCGAATCCAGCAGCACATCAAAAAGCTTATCCACCATGATCAAGTGGGCTTCATCCCTGGGATGCAAGGCTGGTTCAACATACGCAAATCAATAAATGTAATCCAGCATATAAACAGAACCAAAGACAAAAACCACATGATTATCTCAATAGATGCAGAAAAGGCCTTTGACAAAATTCAACAACCTTCATGCTAAAAACTCTCAATAAATTAGGTATTGATGGGACGTATCTCAAAATAATAAGAGCTATCTACAACAAACCCACAGCCAATATCATACTGAATGGGCAAAAACTGGAAGCATTCCCTCTGAAAACTGGCACAAGACAGGGATGCCCTCTCTCACCGCTCCTATTCAACATAGTGCTGGAAGTTCTGGCCAGAGCAATCAGGCAGGAGAAGGAAATAAAGGGTATTCAATTAGGAAAAGAGGAAGTCAAATTGTCCCTGTTTGCAGATGACATGATTGTATATCTAGAAAACCCCATTGTCTCAGCCCAAAATCTCCTTAAGCTGATTAGCAACTTCAGCAAAGTCTCAGGATACAAAATTAATGTACAAAAATCACAAGCATTCTTGTACACCAATAACAGACAAACAGAGAGCCAAATCATGAGTGAACTCCCATTCACAATTGCTTCAAAGAGAATAAAATACCTAGGAATCCAACTTACAAGGGATGTGAAGGACCTCTTCAAGGAGAACTACAAACCACTGCTCAATGAAATAAAAGAGGATACAAACAAATGGAAGAACATTCCATGCTCATGGGTTGGAAGAATCAATATCGTGAAAATGGCCATACTGCCCAAGGTAATTTATAGATTCAATGCCATCCCCATCAAGCTACCAATGACTTTCTTCACAGAATTGGAAAAAACTACTTTAAAGTTCACATGGAACCAAAAAAGAGCCCGCATCGCCAAGTCAATCCTAAGCCAAAAGAACAAAGCTGGAGGCATCACGCTACCTGACTTTAAACTATACTACAAGGCTACAGTAACCAAAACAGCATGGTACTGGTACCACAACAGAGACATAGATCAATGGAACAGAACAGAGCCCTCAGAAATGATGCCGCATAGCTACAACTATCTGATCTTTGACAAACCTGACAAAAACAAGAAATGGGGAAAGGATTCCCTATTTAATAAATGGTGCTGGGAAAACTGGCTAGCCATATGTAGAAAGCTGCAACTGGATCCCTTCCTTACACCTTATACAAAAATTAATTCAAGATGGATTAAAGACTTATATGTTAGGCCTAAAACCATTAAAATCCTACAAGAAAACCTAGGCAATACCATTCAGGACATAGGCGTGGGCAAGGACTTCATGTCTAAAACACCAAAAGCAATGGCAACAAAAGCCAAAATCGACAAATGGGATCTCATTAAACTAAAGAGCTTCTGCACAGCAAAAGAAACTATCATCAGAGTGAACAGGCAACCTACACAATGGGAGAAAATTTTTGCAACCTACTCATCTGACAAAGGGCTAATATCCAGAATCTACAATGAACTCAAACAAATTTACAAGAAAAAAACAAACAACCCCATCAAAAAGTGGGCAGAGGACATGAACAGACACTTCTCAAAAGAAGACATTTATGCAGCCAAAAAACACATGAAGAAATGCTCCTCATCACTGGCCATCAGAGAAATGCAAATCAAAACCACAGTGAGATACCATCTCACACCAGTTAGAATGGCCATCATTAAAAAATCAGGAAACAACAGGTGCTGGAGAGGATGTGGAGAAATAGGAACACTTTTACACTGTTGGTGGGACTGTAAACTAGTTCAACCATTGTGGAAGTCAGTGTGGCGATTCCTCAGGGATCTAGAACTAGAAATACCGTTTGACCCAGCCATCCCATTACTGGGTATATACCCAAAGGACTATAAATCATGCTGCTATAAAGACACATGCACACGTATGTTTATTGCGGCACTATTCACAATAGCAAAGAGTTGGAACCAACCCAAATGTCCAACAACGATAGACTGGATTAAGAAAATGTGGCACATATACACCATGGAATACTATGCAGCCATAAAAAATGATGAGTTCGTGTCCTTTGTAGGGACATGGATGAAACTGGAAAACATCATTCTCAGTAAACTATCGCAAGGACAAAAAACCAAACACCGCATGTTCTCACTCATAGGTGGGAATTGAACAGTGAGAACTCATGGACACAAGAAGGGGAACATCACGCTCCGGGGACTGTTGTGGGGTGGGGGGAGGGGGGAGGGACAGCATTAGGAGATACACCTAATGCTAAATGATGAGTTAATGGGTGCAGGAAATCAACATGGCACATGGATACATATGTAACAAACCTGCACATTGTGCACATGTACCCTAAAACCCTAAAGTATAATAAAAAAAAAAAAAAAAGGAAAAAATAAAAAAAATAAAAAAAAAATAAAAATAAAAGATTTTATATTTATCTTCTGAAAGTTTCCAATATGGCTGGAAGATGATCAAGAAACAAGAAAGATATATAATAATATAAGATAGGGCAAAATTGTGTGATATGCAGTAACCAAATCAAACATATGACATTTCTTTTTCTCTGTCTATACATGGAATAATTGATCTGCTACACCAGCCCTGTCCAATAGATATACAATACAAGCCACATTTGTAATTTTGAAATCTCTTATAGCCACTGTATAAAAAGCAAAAAGCACAGGGAAAATCAAATTTACTAATACCTTTTATTTAACCCAATATATCCAAATTACTAATGGATCTTGCCATATCCTTTCCTTTATAGTAAGTCTTCAAACTCCAATGAATATTTTGTGCATATATCTTACCTCAGTTCAAACTAGACCTCAAGTGCCCACATAGCTAGTGGCTATTGCAGTAAAGCATTTTACCTAGTAACATTAACAAGAACATTTGCACGCTTATTGCTAACTTGGCCAGAATAAAAAAAAAATAAAAAAAAATAAACAAAAAAAAAAACACTGCTAGTGCATGGCATGCCTGCTGATTTTTTCCAGTTGTTTAACATGACACCTTTTTTTGGAGGTCAGTCTATATATAGTTTATTTTTATTCTGCAAAGTGATACAGTTCCATGGACTTAAAATAGTCAGGACTGCAAAAAGTGCACTGAGAAGAAAACACGAATCCATCCAAAGTTAGGGGATTCAAGCATCAAACCAAATGCATGTTCTGTTAGGACTGCAGGTGGGGGAAGGGGCTAAGCAGAGGGTAGGAGTGTTGAGGATGTGCCTAATTAAAGCCTGCTTGTTGAGACTCATGAGAGTGCAGCCCTTTTCTTAAAAGGTTAAACAAAAAGCAGGGCCACTGTATTTCAGCAGGCTAATTACCAAGAGTGGTTTTGACCTTTTCTGTTTCTGGAGATTTATGATAGAACATTTTCCTTTGACATGGCACAGGGCTCTTTGGATCCAGGTTGAGTATAATCAGGTGTGCTTCTAGTGGAACCCTTTCTTTGTATAAAGGCATGTCTGTGTTCCCAAGCATGGCCAGGAAGAGTCCCAGGATGGAAGAGTCCCCCAGGGGGTTGTGTGTCTACTCCTTCAGAAGCACCCCACCCTTCTGAGGATCAACTTTATCTATGGAGTTGAAGAAACACAAAATAAACTATTTTCACAGCAGAAACTGTTATTGACAAGTGGAATCTGAGCCTTGAAAATGCTGCCAGAGTCCAGTTAACCTAATAAAGCTCTTGATATTAACGGGCTTAGCTAGTGGGAAAGTCTGAAATTCCTTCTGAGAGCCAACAGGGTCCCTTGGTGAGCTAAAGTCTTTCAGGTGGTTCTTCTTTAGGCCCCAACATGCCAATTTCACTAGATGTTCCATTTCTTCAGGACAGTCATTTGCACTTCAGTTTTGATTAATTCTGATTGGCTCGTTTTTCCAAGCCAGGTGTACAAACTCCATGACCTTGGCTGTTGGTTGGCTCTGTTTCCTAGTGCTAACGAAGTAAAAAGTATCTTTGTCAACCCCAGGTGGGTTTGCTAACTAACTGACTTCAGCCACCTTGTAATGCTTGCCAACCCTATCGAAGGAGAGGAATCTGGTAGAAAGCAGGTCAATCGATCCAATTCCCAGAAATTGACTGCTCCCAGACATACAACTCAAAAGGTAGACAGTACGCGTGAATGGGTCCTGAGTACATCTTTATAATGGAAAGGCGGCATTATTAAGCTGAAAGCCTTGTCCTGTACCTGCCACTATAATTTTCTCTCAAAGTTGCCTCTTTCAGATGGAGCCAGCAGATCTAATTTTACCCTCATATACCTACAAACCATCAGTCAGTCTTGGCCCTTACAGTCACATTTCAAAATCTAGACTCAGAGGATTTGGTTTGTATTCATAATCTCATTTAACCATGTGAGAAAGATAAACAATGTTTATTGAGAAAATCAGCTAATGTTAGAGGTCACCGATGATTGGGTTGATGAAGACATCGGTGACCTAGAATTCTTTTGACTCTCCTTGCTTCTTACTTTCCTGAAATTCTGGAGTGAACATAGAACATTAAATAGAGCTGACTTCTTTGTTAATTGTTCATTGAGAAAGGGCACTCAAACCTGATGATAGGAAAGAAGCAGGAACCTCCTTCTCTGGTTTTGACTTTCAACATATCCAAGCTTCTAGAATGATAAATGGAAGCAGCATCACTGTGCTACTAGTTTCATTTTTCAGATCTAATTGTAAAAAGCTATTGGAAAAAACTTCTTAATCTAAACAAAAACCAAACAATGATGCCTACATTCCCCCAGGGAGAAGCAGAGCAATTGCTATTTATAATAATGGCAGCTGACAGCAAGGGCTTTAAAAAATGCTTTCCCTCCCGTTGTCAGTTTTGGACTGAAGTTGGAGGCAAACGAAGCCCTGATAACATTGGTGTATTGTTCCTGTAGGTCCTAACCTCGGCAGGCTACATCAGTATCTTCTGTCTGAAGAAGTTGCTTTCTTTTCATCAAACACATTCCAGAAGTCAGCGGTAAAAGCACTGACGGGGGAGAGCAGATTGATCCATTAACTCTCACCCAGTTCCTTGGCTGAACCCTCGCTTCACATTCCAGTTTTAGAGATTTGGTGAGTTATCAAACAGGAAACAAGCTCTGAAAGGAATTGTGTCTTTGGAGGTTGTTGCCAAGGCTCCTTCTTGTAGCCTGTGCACCCTAGAGAGGATGAGAGATCTGCCTCCTAACAACAGTTTTCAAGACTTCTCAAACTTTCTGCCTGAATTATGGGGTGGGGAGACCTTGTTAAAATACATGTAGCGTATACAAGTAATGGTGGATCCTGAGACTGCATTTCTGTGCTCCTAATAAGCTCCCAGCTGATGCCAATGTCATGCCCATGAGCCACATTTTGAGTAGGAGGGAGCTAAAAAGCACTGGGAATCTGACAGAAGACAAGGTAGTTGCCTTTTTACCCATTTGAGTTTAGGCTTCCAACGTTATCCAACAATGCATCGTATATACTTGCCAAATGACATTGGGTTGAATGCAGTGGGAAGAAATACATAAGAAACTGCCCAGTGTGTGGCTATTCAAACACCTACTGCTCAGTGTTGTGAACAACACATAGTCACTTTAAACCCCATGGGCCCAATGAGAATGAGGAATCCCAGGAAAAAACAAAGATGTGTGTCTCTAAGGTGAGAAGATTGACAAGGGAAGATAGCCTCCATACTTTCAGCAAGGCTGAAAGAGGAATAATGATTATTTCCTCTGTGCTCAGTTCTCTTTCGGGTGACTTTTTAACCTCAGGAGGTATTCCAGGCCACTTGGAGGGGACATTCGATCTGGGTGTAGCCTTTTAAGGCACCATTCCATGTGACTAAAATAAAGATCACGAGTGAGATCCAAAGCACAGAGAAGTACTGCCTTAACAGATCTGAACTTGCGGCAAGTTGCAGCTCCTTACCATAGTCCAAGTTTCACTTTTCTCTCAATTGAAAAGCCTGAGATAACTGCTGAATTTAGTTTTGGTTTTCTCCAAGAGTGACCTTCTTACCTTAAATTCTTTAAACTTACTGATAAGGTTTCATGTCAGACAGACCTGGCCCTGGTGTTTTGACATACCAGCTGTGCCATCTTGAACGCCAGACTTTTACAAATGTCATTTTCTCTTTTGTAAAATTTAAATGATGAAAACCTACCCCACGGCATTGCTGCGAATCCTAAATAAGCTAACGTATAAACCAAGTATGTATAGTCTAAATAAATCAATAAAACAGCACATGCACCTATCTTTCCAATTGTTAAAAAAAAAGTAGAACATCTTTGTCCCCAAAAGCAGCTCAGAATTCTTCTAGGAGTAGAGAGGGCATTAGAAATGCCAAAGGATTTCCTTTGGTGGCGAATTTGACGGCTGGGAAATATTTTAGGAGAGAGAAGGCCATAATTTAAAGTATCCTGACATCAATAAATATTTCCTTAGCATTTAGCTGTGAGAGCTCTGAATCCTCTGTCTGTTCAGAAATTTCTAATTTAAAAATAATACGGTGCTTTGGGAGTTTGTGAATCCACACAAACGTCAGAAAGACCCGGTGTCGTCATAGTTTTCCACACTTAGGGAGATGTGTACGCTACCCTTATTTCTTCATGAGATGAGGAAGGAAGACAAGGTAACCTCCATTACCCCTTCAGCCCCATATCTCTTTGATTATATTGGGAAGAGGCTCAGAAATAGCATTAGTTTTGACTAGAGAGTGAGATTGGCACTAGGATAGGCCATGACTGCCCAACTGATGGGCAGATGACACCTTCAGTACTCTAATTACCACATTCCTAAATAGCTGCAATGCACATCCATCTCGGCCAATTGTTTTTAAGCTCAGATGACTTTCTTGAGATTACGGAATTGGACAAAGTTTATTGCTAAATATTTGTTGAAATGGGTTGTAAGGTTTCAGATAAATCCTAAATTCTTATGGTCACCTCTGATTCTGGACCAAGCATCAATCCCTTGAGGAGGCTACTCTACCCCACCCTTCTTCACCCACCATGATGGGAAGACTCCATTCTTCTTACTCTACTCTCCTGTGCCCATTCCAGACTTCAAACACTAAGATGCCAGATTGACATCTGGTTGTCTAAGAAAAAGACCATTAAGACAATTTGCAAGTAAACACCTTAAAATGACAATAGCCTTGCCTTTCTTCCACCTACCAGTCTCCCTATCTCAATTACATTCTATTTTTCACCTTGTGGCCAGAAAAGTATTTTCTTTCCTACTTAAAACCTTTCGTTGGTGCTCTGCTGTCCCTGGGATAAAGTTTGAATGGTACATGTGCTTCATGATCTGGCTCCTGCTGATCTTTCCAGCTGTGCCTGTCTAAAAGTCCCACTCTTCCTCTTTCCCTTCCCAGCATCCAAGTCTTCACAGCTGAGCTCAGATGCACTTGGGATTGCACTCCATGTGTATGTGGTCTTCTGCCTGACATAGTCGCTCTTGTCCTGTGCTGCTCCCGAAATAATAGCTTACACTGTGATGAATTCTGACTTACCATTAAGGTATCCCCTTGGACATCACTTCCTGAGATTGGTGCCTCTCCTGTGTATTTCTGAATGTGTCCAGTGCTACCTGCTTATTAGTTGGTGCACCTGATTTCTAAGCTGGTAAGAACCATGCCTTATTCACTGTTATATTCCCAGCATCTGAAATCCTTCCTGCCACATTGTAAGGGTGCTGCAAACACTTGAATAAATGAATGAATAAATGACTTTTTATATACTAGTTCAGTAGTTCTGAACGTGTGGCCCACAGATCAGCAGCATTAGTTGCGCCTAAAGACTTGTTAGAAATGGCTGGGTGTGCTTGTGCATGCCTGTAGACCCAGCTTCCTGGGAGGCTGAAGTGAGAGGATTGCTTGAGCCCAGAAGTGGAAGGCCAGCCTGGGCAAGAGTGAGACCCTATCTCTTAAAAAAAAAAAAGAAAAAAAGAAAGAAAGAGAGAAAAAAACACAAATTCTCAGGCTTCTCAGCAGACTTACTGAATCAGAAATTCTAGGGGTGGGGATCAGCAGTCTTTATTTAACAAGCCCTCTAGGTGATTCTGAGGCATTTTAACATTGGAGAACCACTATTTTATAACAGTGGTACTCATCTTGGGCCGCACGTTACGATCACATGGAGTGTTTCTTAAAATGCTTGAACCAGCTCCCCCCACCTTGCATTTTGTTTTGTTTTGTTTTTTCATTCAAATAGGTTCATGTGGATTCTAGAGTACTTTTTTTAAAGCTCACCAAGTGATTCTAATATGCAGCTGGGGTTGAAACCAGTCTCTTAAATTTTCCATCTCCTCCCTCTGTTGCTACCACACACACATAAAGTTACCTATAAAATGGGCACTGGTTTAGTGTCACTCTGCCAGTGACTCTTGCCTCCCCCATGGTAATGGGATCAGGGCCCTGCATCAGATTCAGCCAAACAGCCAAAACCTCACTATTCAAAGTGTAGTCCAGGGAAGAACAGAGTTTGCATCCCTGAGTAGCTTGTTAGAAATACAGCGTCTCAAGCTCCACCTAGACTTGCTGCATCATAATCTGTATCTTAAAAAGACCCCCAGGTGATTCATATGCACATTCAAGTTTGAGAGACACCTGTCTAGGAGAGAGAAAGCACTGAGCATGGTTTTACAGAACATAGAAGTCAAATCGTATTTTGCCGGTCTTTATTTCAGGATACAGTATCATATTGTTAAAGGTATTTTGCCATTGGCGAAGCTTCTGAACAGGGCCAGAGCAACCCTTAATGTCATACGATTTCATGAGTTCATAGCATAGAATGAATCTCATGAGTCTTGGCTTCTGCTGACTATTGGGTAGAGAAGGTAATTTCTACATGAGTGTTTGAAAAACCAGACCATCCAGAAAGATCCACACATACCCAACCCAAAATAATATATTATACCTGCTTCTAACCCAATCACATTTATTGAGTGCTTACTATATGCCAGGTTTCATGCTAAGGACTCAACGCACATTAACTTAGTCTTCCCAATATCCTCATGAAGCAGGCACTGTTATTATCCCCATTATGGAAATAAAAACGGAAGCAGAAACATGGAGAAGTCAGGCACATTTCCGGAGTAAGAACCAGAACTGAAATCTAAACCCATCTTTCTCTAGAACCTGGGGAGTAACCACAACACTATGCTCAACAATTACTCTAACGGAGAAGGAATGATGACTCCAAACAACTGCTTTTAAAACATTAGCTTAAGAGCCCCAGACTCTTCCTCTAACAATCAGAAGAGCCAGAATTATATAGAATGGTTGCTGTGCCAACCCACAGAAGTCAAATATAACTAGGCAGCAAATTAGAGTAAACATTTAGGAATCCCTTGCATGTGGCACACGACTCCACCCACCCTTCTTGGCACAAGCCAACATGTTGATTATATGGATCCCGCTGGCATTTCATGTCCTCGTGCGAGTCATACAGAGTATCCTTCTTGCTGCTGAATGTGAACATGACCAGACTTATTTGAGTAATTTGGCATGTTATGGTGATGACTCAATAGTGCAGACCAGGGCAAGAGCTCCAGCCTATGCCCTCCCCCCACACCCCTTACTTTTTTTTGCTCAATCACCTGGTATAAATGGAGGGAGAAAAGTTGTTTGGCATGATAGTCAGGGCTGACGGTCATTTTCTAAGTACTGGGATTTCCTGAAGATAAAAGTCACCAATTGTCCTGGAGCCACTAACTGCAACTGATTCATACGCCCTGGGAAATACATCTCATCTAAACAGTTTTTGTCAAGTGAGATAAGGCAGGGGAGAGAGGGGAAGGGCACCTACAGGTGCGTATATTTGGAGCAGAATTTTTGTCCCACATATGCCAGTCAATCAGCATTCCATTCTACTGACTGTCTCCCATTAATACAGTGGGGTTTTTACGTGTTAACCGAATTTATAGGCATGGGAGTTTCCTGTGAAAATTCCCTGTGCACTGTTCAGAGGTGGGAGCCCTGAACGTTTATATGCTCTTTCTTTGTACTAGGTCAGAAATACTCTCATGACCAGGCAGCACCTGATAAGAGCACTACTGGGCTGTGGTCACAGAGCCTCAGGTGATGCACATTCATGGAGTAACTCAGACATTTCATGTCTGAGTTTGTGGCCCTGTAAGCATATTCTCAATTAAGAGCATATTATTATCAATGTTTCTAATTCATACCACAACTTTGTTTGGAATAAGCAAAAGGACTATGTATTAGTCCATTTTCATGCTGCTGAAAAAGACATACCTGAGAGTGGGAGGAAAAAGAGGTTTAATTGGACTTACAGTTCCACATGGCTGGGGAGGCCTCAGAATCACGGCACTTCTTACATGGTGGCGGCAAGAGAAAATGAGGCAGATGCAAAAGTGGAAACTCCTGATAAAACCATCAGATCTCGTGAGACTTATTCACTACCACAAGAACAGTGTGGGAAACGCCACCCCCATGATTCAAATTATCTCCCATCAGGTTCCTCCCACAACACATGAGAATTATGGGATTTGGGTGGGGACACTGAGCCGAATCATATCAGATTGCTCATAAACTCATAAAGATTATTACTGAAAGAAACTTGCCTAAGTTATTTATTTTATAGATGAAGAAACTAGGGTCCAAATTACTTTTGATAATTTGACAATACTATGCAATAAATGGCAGAACTAAGGGTAGAATTTGGGACTTCTGATTCCCATGCCAAGTGCCAGCTCTACCACTGGGTTAGACCAATGGGTTCCAAGTCTGGCTATTCAGAATTATCTAGAAGTCATTTAAAAATACAAATCATCCGGTGCACTTTCAGATTTGTTGATTTAATATAAATCTAGACTCAGATCTAGGAATCTGTAGTTTAAGTAGCTTCCTGGATATGTTGATGCACACTCAGGAATAGTCTAGATAGTACAAAATAGTGCAAAATAAATTTCAAAATCAGACTTTTCCTGAAAATATGAACAAAAGTTTTGAAAGATTCTTAAGGCAAATACAGCAAAACTTTGGATTATCAGGTCTTTTGATTGTGTCTCCAAGCAAAGTTTTATAAATGCTAACTTTCCCAAAAATGATTTCTTTTCCTTTTTATCAGAATATCCATGTGATTAAAATAGGGTCATTTCCATGCTCACAAGCTGAAAAAAGTAAAAAGACTGGATTTAATATCCCATAATTTACCAGTGATAAACTTGGATTTGAATCAAAATTCTATGCATGTACTTTTTTCCTCTCCTGGTCTAATTTACAGGAGTGATCCTAGAGATTATGATGCAAACACAAAACTGATGATAGAAGAAATCTCTCAAAACCCTAGCGAATGAATATTCTCCAGCTCTGGGGACTTTCCTCTTATCTCCCCTTTCTCCTTCCCCTCCTCTTCCCTCACAGTATGGTAAGGACTGCAGGGAAAATTAATAATAATTATATTTATTGAGAGACCATAGCTCTGCCTTCAAACTAGACCCACTGGTCAACAGATACGTGGGCTGAGTGAAGGAGACTACCACCACTCATTAAAAGATTATATGTATTTATATTTATAATCATATATATAATTACATAATTTCAGTGGCTTTCAAAGTCTGGATACAGCTTTCCTGATGTTTTTCATAAATGTAAGATTTTATTTATTTCTACATTTGTTTTACATTAATCAACTAAAATGTATCTAATAATTTGTTGTTTTGAATAATAAAGTTATTTGGGAGACTGAATACTGCATGCTCATTTTGTTTTCAACTTCTCTTTCTATTTCTCCATTTCGAGACCCTAACACTAATTATTAACATCTTAACCAGAAGTTAAAACCCAGTCTAGTTCTTCCTCGACTCTTTGTGGATGAGTATCCAGGGGGTTCCAAGGAATGAAACCTTCATGCAGAGCTCTAAGATTAGAGCACGTGATTTAAGCTAATCCAATCAGCTAAATCACTTTCTTGCCCATTGTGATTGGTTCAAGTTTAGTCCTGTGACTAGTTCAAGCCAATCAGTGTGAAGCACAGGTATGCTTCCTCTGTTGTGCTAGACCTGAATGATGAAGCTCACAGCTTTGAGAGCTTCCTGAAATCATACTGAGACTATAAAGGAGCAGAACACACTGAATATAGATTAGCAGAAATTTTAAGTTTTCAGAAATTCTTTATCTTGACCTACTTGTATTATCATATGTAATATCTCTCATCTCTTATTTACCTAACTATACTATACTATGCTATAGTATACTACTGGGAGTAGGTCGTAAATATGATGTTCCTTTACCTTAAAATACTTCATCATAGATCTCCTAAGAACATCACCTTATTCCCTTACTAAACTACAGTGCAATTAATAAAACTCAGAAGTTTAACACTAATACCATACTAGTATCTAAATTCACAGTTCATAATCAAATTTTGCCAGTTGTTCAAATGTCTCTTACAGATATTTTATTTTCTCTGCTCTAGTTCCCAATCCAGCATCACTGCATTTATTATGTCCTTTTATAATCCTTTAATCTGAAACATGGTTTTTAACATTTATTTTGTTTTGGTTTTGTCTTTTATGACATTGACTTTTTTTTAAGTTAAGGTCAGTTTTTATTAGAATGCCCCTCAAATTGAGGTGGGGATTATTTTAAACATGCAAATGCTTAATGAAACCTTAGGGCATTTATGCATATTGCATGAGAGTTATAGATATAGGTATATTCCTCACGCATACTTTATCAGCAATGTATACAGCTTGTAAAAGTAGGCATATATTTGTAAAATATTATGTGAGGAGGGAAAATGAAAAATTCACAATTTTGGAAACAGTGGAGTTTGACACCCTATTCTCTACATTTTCCTTAACTACCAGCAAATTGAGGAAGACCAGGAATTAACTCCTATATTAAGGTGAGTGTGACACACATTTATGTGGAAATTATCAAGAAATGGTTTTCTTTTTTTTTTTTAACTGTACTCTCTAATGAAAGGGACAGGATCAAAATATTAGAAACAGGATTTTACAACCAAGAGGAGAGAGAGGCAAAAAGCATGAGACATTGGCACCAACACAATATCTGAGTGGTGAAGTGGGGAGAGTTGTAGATGAGAAGTCAAGAAGCCAGGATCCTACTCACTCTCTGAGTGATCTTTGGCAGGATGCCTGCACTCTCTGGAGTACAGTTTCTTTATCTATAAAATTAGAGGGTTGGACTAGATGCTTTCTAATGCCTCTTCCAGTTCAGTGGGTCTATGAAAGGCTCATATCTACATCATTCAAAATCTGATCAAATGCCAGACTGGGCAGCAGTTCAGAGAAAGGGACTATCAACAGGCAAGGCAATAATGGGAGGTTCCCTGTAAGAGCTGGGGGTAGGAGGTGGACTCATGAGGAATAGGAAAGAGTTTGGCAAGTGGAGGGAGAACAAGGACCTGCTAAAACAGAGAGCAGTCGAAGTGAATACACACTCAGAATTGAGCATAAAATGTTCTTGAAACAGAAGACCAGCTTGGTCAGCACAGAGGTACGAGTTGGGGGCTTAAACAAAGGGACAACTTCTGTGCAATATAGTCAGCCTCTCTATTGTGGCTACTTTTACTACCATGAGAACTTTCACTGATGCATTCTGAGATGATGAATATGCATATCAAAGAGTCAATGAATATTGTATAATAATTAGCTTGCAGTTCATTCATGAGAAATAGTTTTATTCCATTTTGCACCTATATCTATGTGGAAACTTACTTTATCTATAGATAGCAACATTTTCCCCCATCTTAATCACCTATTTTTTTCCACAAAGAAGGAATGCACCACTGTCCGGACCATTCTGTTTCACGCATTGAGTGTCACTGCTGCTGGGGTTGGTTTACTCCGCAATGGAGATTATGCCCTTTATTGAAAACTGATCATAGGTACATGAGCTCATTGAATCTTCATTAGTTTTTTATAAAGAGCCATTTCCCTTCAATTTTATAACTAGTAAAATTGGGCTCAAAAAGAGTTCTTAGCCAAGCATGGTGGCCTATGCCTGTAATCCTAGCTACTTGGGAAGCTTAGATGGGAGGATCACCTGAGCCCAGGAGGTGGAGGCTGCAATGAGCCATGATTATACTAGTACACTCCAGCCCAGGCAACAATGAGACTCTGTCTCAAAAAAAAGAAAAAAAGAAAACCCTTCAACTTGCCTAGAACTGGGATATGAATCTAAAGTTATGTTTTTAACCTCTGTGTTGATTTATACATAGTACTTTCTGATCCTTGTAAATAATGCTTTACTTTGCAAAGATAACTGATGGGGCTTATGAGCTGAGAAAAATATCTCAAGAACCTTATCCCAAGTAGACATGTCAAGTACCAACCAGATTGTTGGTACCAACTTCAGTCAAATACTCTGAGGGTGATTTATACAGGCAACAAAGGTGAGAATATTAAAATGTGAATGACCTAGTTATAAGTATTGCCAGCTGAGCAATATTATTAAAATCATTACCAAAAACTATTTGCTGGTAGTTTGAAGTACCTTTATATGTGTTTGAGACTTTTTATGTACTTGCGACCAGAAAGGTTTTTTTATATGTCTTATAAAAAAATCAATTCTACTTTACACACAGATCATGAACCAAATTTATGTGTAGGTAATAGAAAATATGAAGAAGGGGAATTACTTAAAGGGGAGAGATTATAAATTCCACATTCCCCCTGGGGTAGTTTTTGAAACATTATTTAATGGTAGCAGTGGTTATGGGCATGTGTGTACTTGGAGGATGTGCATGTGTGTACATATGCTTTGAGGATGTTGGGGTTTTTTAATGTTTTATATCCTTTGTAGTGTTTCAAACATCTGTAGATTTAGTGGAAGAAGATTATAAATCTGCATGTATTTTGGGGTAGAGTTGTAAATTGTTGGTATTGGCTGTAATGTTTGTTCTTACTCATAAATGGGTCTTGTCCCTTCCTTCCTTCCTTCCTTCCTTCTTTCTTTTCCTTCCTTCTTCCTTTCCTTTCCCCTTTCCCTTTCTCCTTCCTTCCTTCCTTCCCTTCCTTCCTTCTTACGGCTCTTTCTATCTACTTCATTCCTTCTTTCCATCCTTCCTTTCTGCTTCATTTTCTAAGGTGATAAATTCTTCTCAGTAGAAAATAAAAGTGACCAGAAAATGGGCTGCTTAACACACAAAAGTAAAGGACCATTTAGTTTTCCAGAGGCATCAGATGAAATCCTGTAGTGATAAGAGGATTTAAAGACTTTCGCTTATTTTTAATTAAACTAAGAAGACTTAATCATCTTCCATATGGCATATTCTATTGCAATCAGAACACATGGAACTCCTAGACCTATGTCTTCAGTGTAAAGAAAGTCAATTTCAAAATTCACATTACCACATTTTAAAAAAGTTAATTTTTACCTGCTAGAAACAAATAGGATTTATTAATAATGCATTTCAAATTAAATTTCTATAAGTAGAGTTTTATTTTTCTATTGATTTTTATGATAATAGTGGAAATCTGTTACCAAATTCTATATTAGATTACTATGGCTGCTGTAACAAATTATCACAAATTTAGTTCCTTAAAACCACACAAACTTATTCTCTTACAGTTCTGCAGAACAGAATCCCAAAATCAGTTTCACTGGGCCAAAGTCAAGGTGTCAGCAGGACTGGTTCGTTTTTGAGGCTTTGGAGAGAATGTATCGTCACCTTTTCTGACTAAGCACTTTACACATCTCAACTCATTTAATGATCACAACAGCTCTGAGAGACTGGTATATTGATTTCCACTATTTGACAGATGAGGAAAATGAGACAGAGAATGGCAAAGTGACTTGCTCTGAGTCACACAGCTTCTAAGTAGTAGGGCTGGAATTTGAACCCAATCAAGATCTTACAATCTGTGCCCTGAATCCCCATTGTCCTTCCATTTCATAATAGAATATCACCACATTTTAAGACTGTAGAAAAGTTTTTAAATTACTTCCCTAAAAAAACTATACTTAGGATTAAATTGATATAATATTTTTTTAATACAGGGGATATTTTGAAGTTTGACACAGTTGCTTTAAAAAGCGAAATGAAAAATATTTCTAAGGAATAAAAAAAATACATTAATGAACATCGATCTCCAAAAAAAAAAAATAGAGAAAATACAACACTTGTAATGGTCTTTAATGCCTGGCTAGCATTAGCCAATAACTCATTTCCTCTATATCATCCTTGATCATAAGAGTAACCTGTAAGAGGAACTTATTTACCACAATTGGAGAAATAAAAAGTTTCAATATAAAATATTGCATTATTTTAAAATGGACAAACAAGTAATCAAATACATACATGTAAATAAGGCTTATTTATTATTATTTGCATATAAACATGCTGTTTGTGTGCAATAAAGCAGATCATTTTTAAAAATAGATAAGAGTTTCTAATACAACTCTGTTTTCACAATTAATTTGAGTTTTACCTTTTCTTTTCAAAAGGATGCTAACATCAAACAATATTGGTTGAATTATTGTGTGTGCTGAATTCATGGGTACTAATTTCCTTCCTACTGAAGTCCTATTTGCCCAATGGATTGTAAAGAAACTCTGAAAGGTCATTTACAAGCAATAATAACAACAAACTATGTAATCTCCTTGTTACTAAGCAGGCAGACATTAAATAATTTGATTAATTGCATATATATATATATATATACACACACACACGAACACACACACACATTTCTTTGTAAGGCCATAGTGGCTGTATTTGACTAAACTCTCTGTAATACATTTCTAAGTCATCCCTTAGCTTGTTTATGATATTTTCCCACATCCTAACAGTACAACATGACCCCCAAAACCTCCTGTTATTCATCGATTTAGCACAGTAAGACCTTCTCTTGGATCATGCTTGATGTTTAGAATGTATAAGACATGGTCCCTATTCTCAAGCAAGTAACAAAGAGGGAAGCTGGTGGGAAAACAAACACTGTGATACAGACTGTAACAGAATTGTATATACAAAACGCTATGAATGCTTGACAGGGCTATTGCTTAAGGACGGTTTTGGGGTTGTTTTTTCTGGAATGAGTAGGAGTGTCAAGGTGCACGGCATCTTCAAAGATATACCAGAAGGATAGTATCCCCTCCAGGATTGGAGGGGGGAATGGGGGCAGATTATGAAACTCCTTTATCTATGCTAACAAGTCTAAATTTGATCTTACAGGCAATTAAGAACCATAAAATGTTTAAAGTTATTGTGTGACACCATCCACCCCAATATATCCCACTCCCAGACACAAAAATTCCTCCATACTCATCTTATTCTCCTCCCTGCAAAATTTTCCCAAAGAGTTAAAGAAAAAACTGATATTAGTGATCCCAGAATTCCTTGATTAACATAGGTCAAGGCACAGCACTTGAAGATTTGAAGTCACATTGGCAGGGGTTTTGCTCCTCTCTGTTGGAGGTTTTTACTCGCTACTTGCAGTCAGCGGGAAGGTGGGGGCCAGGAGGCACAGGATTCTATCCCTTTTCAACCAGAGCAGCTTGCTTTGATTTGTTACACATACTGTTTTCCTAGATGAGATTTCTTCTGGAAAGACAAGAAACTGGACTGCGGAAATGGATGTTTTCACACCATCTTCAGTTAGTGGTAAGGTGAAGCCCCTACTAAAGATATGGCTTCTGGCTCTCAATGCACCGTTAACCGGTGAGGGATGTGTCCCTTGTCAGGTGACTTGCAAGCTATATGTGGATCGATTTCCTTCATGATTCCACAGAATCCTAGAACAGGGGGTGTCTTCAGAGGCCCAGAGAAATTGAGAATGTTGCCAAGGTTAGTGAAATAACAGTGCCAGAGGAGACTCTGGTTCTCCAGGCAGCAAGCTCGGAGCTTGTTCCACTACAATCCGTCTCCACACCACATCCCCACCTGCAATGCTCCCGGCTGGTAGCCCCACCATCTCTTGCCTGGACCCACTGCCACAGCCTCCTAACTGGCCTTCCTGCTTCTAACCCTGACTATCCTCAACAACAGCAGCCATCCCATTATAACTCCTGGGATCAAGACCTGAGGTCAATGAAATCTGTACTAACTGCATCACAGAGTGGAAAGATCAGATGAGTTGGGAACACTTTGACATGTGGAAGACCGTTGTTTTTATCACTAACCCAAAAGTTAAATAAAATAAACCTGCTTGAAAACAAGAGAAGGCTACTTGGCATCCCCACGGTTTTCATAGGAGCCTTTCATCACTCATCATTTCCTCCCTTAATTTCCTCTTCTGTGATCACCTCTAGTGCTAAAAGGACATAAGCTTTGCGGAAAGGGCAGCTGGCCCAAGCCTTCCAACAGGGCAAAGTAGCATCAGGAAACAAAACTGAATACTGCCATCTACTGGGAGAAAAAGGCACACCATGCAGAAAGCTCATTAAACCAGGGAGGAAGAAAGTAACTGAAAGAGACAAAAGATACCATTTATAAGCTGAGCTCCTAATTAGGGGAGGAATCACTGGAAAGATGAAAGAAAATAAAGGTGCAGGGGCATGATGGAAGCAGAAAACGTGATGCGTGAACTTAACTGGTACTTAAGGGGCATCGTTCCCACTCACTTCATTTTTCAAGGGAAAAATAGAAGACCGAGAGATTTGAGTAACTTGCTTGCTGTCACTACTAAGTAACACCACCAACACTAAACCTTTGGCTCAATTCCTGATGCACTGATTGATATTACACTTTCAAACAAGCAAGCACATAATCGAATGCAGAGACCACTGTATCTATATTTTTGGTTGCTTGGGAATCTATGCATCTACCTATCTACCTACCTACCTACCTAGGAATGCATGTATTTACTTACATTCCAATTGGTTTCAGAAGTATTGACAGTAGCTGAATGAGAAGGTGGTGACCAACATCATTTATGAATGAGACGTATGGAGAGGAACTGGACAAATACTGAGCATGATTCATGAGAGGGAAAGATCGCCAGGATTGGAGGTAGAGCAAGAGATTAAGACCCATGCCTCACATTGATCCCTTAGCAATAACATTCACTGGAGGAAGCTGTTTCCACCAGTTATTCTTTGTTCTTCAATGAGTACTAGTGACTTGGACTAATGCCAGAGTAGCTACACTATTCTGAAAATGAAGAAAGCCAGGAAATCCCATTGAACCTTTCTTCAATATATATCCAGATTTGTATAATTTCCTTCCACCTGCACTGGTACCTCGCTGGCTTGTGCCACCATCATCTCTTGCCTAAACTGTTGCAATAGCCTTATAACTGGTTTTTCTGCTTCTAGTCTTAGCTATTCTCACCAATGACAGCCACCGTCATTCTATGACAACTTCTGGTTTCAAGACTTTCCAAAGCCCCCTCTTCTATCTCACTCACTAACGAGTGAAAGTTCTCTAATTTAAGAGGTGCTGCCCCATGCAATCTGGTTGCCATCTCTTCCCCATGCTCTTCCCATTGCTTGCTCAGTTCCAGGTACACTGACATCCTCCCTTTTCCTGTAACCGGAAGAGCACCTACCACAGGGCCTTTGCACTGGCTGTTTCCCCTGTCTAGAAGGTTCCTCCAGATATCTACATAGGTAAATACCTCATCTCTTTCAAGTCTTTGTTCAAATGTCGTTTTCTCATTAAGCCTACCCACATTTAAAATTGCAAACTCGTAACCTCTGTTGTGCTTATAGATGTTAATAGCACTTATTTTAAATATGGTATATAATTACTTCTTCTCACAAAATGGAACAAAACCAGGAAAGCTGAGCTGAGTACCCTGAGGGAATAGCAGGTGACCCCTCATTCTCAGAAGGCACAGCAGCTACTCTGTTTATGTCTCTTTGCTCCCAGGGTCTTCTCTTTTAAGATTCTGTCTACTGGTCACAGAATGGTCAGGTATGGGAAGGAAAGGATTTTGAAAGCTATGTCTGGTTCAGGTTGTAGAAGGCTTGGCAGAGAAGCTATGTTTATTTTAGAGCATGATGGGTGTTATAAGCAGATTTGATTTGATCCAACATAGATATCTTCAGTGGGAAGGAGGAAGACACTGGAAGCCCAGAAACTCTTCAGTAAGTTGGTGCCAGTACCAACCCTTTACCAGAGTAGATCCTCTGCCCTGGGTCCTGCCTTTTAGAGAGCCCAATTCTGACCTTTCTCTGGCAAACATCCTTCAGGGCCAAGTGGATGGCCCTTCGTGGAGCCAACGTCTCTCCTTCTTGGCCAGACTTTGGACACCTGGAAACAGAATTCCCTACCCAAATTGTCCTGAGCTGGTATTCAGAACCTGCAGGGGAATCTTTCCTTATTCTGTCCCCATAAGAAGCAGATGGTGTGAACCTATACAGGCCCAAGGGGCAGCAAGGAGCCATTGCATAGCCGTGGGGTGGCTGGAACTGTGAGATGGAGTGTGCGTACACCTGTGTGGGCTGTCCCATGTGGACAGAGCCAGGGAGTAGGAGGAGAAAGAACCAAGCCATAGATTGGGCAGGGGACAGGAGAGGGGATATTATTTTACTTTTGTTCTGGCCCCAAAAGTGTGAAGGGTAGCCCTGGCTGGCACAACCCCCTGAGAGGAGGTAATGAGAGGATGAGGGAGAAAGAGCAGTGAAGGGATGCTGTAGAAAGAAAAATCTTAGTTGGCTGCCTGCTGGGGGCTGCCCTGCCCCCATGTGGTATCTTGGAGGCTGCTTTTCAGGTCCAGTAATTACAGGTCTGGCCAAGGGATGGGATGGGGTGGGGTTGAGGTAAAGTGGGTGAGGTCCTTTGGGAAAAGGTGGTTAGATGTCTGAGGCTGCAAAACCCGGGTACTGGCCAAGTACAAGGAACAATGTTTGGCAGAGAACAAGGGGCGGGGTCACTTCTGGCTGCTGGGCCCGGCCAGGTGCTGGGTCTGCTATGGACGTGTGGGCATAAGTCCCACACTTTCCCCTGGATGAGCCATTTTTTGGCTCTCTTCAAGTGAGGGCTGAGGTAAGAACACATCTGGGGATGCAGCTGACCTTTAGGGAGATGACCTCATCTCTGCCTCCTATTACACGTGCTCTAAGTGACTTTGAGAATCCCAGCCTTTTGCTCAGTAGCTATTTTAACAACATGATTCTCAGAAGCATCCTTGAAGGGTTGCAACCCACATTACCACAGGCAAAGTTTCTCCTGCCTTTTGGGGGACACAAAATGCTTCACTCTGAGGAGACGCAGGCTGAACTACATGGCCTTGAGGTCCCTTCCAAGGCTGGGATGGCAAGATATTTGCAGTCCTGGTCTTTCTTACCCAATGTTCCCTATCTTCATCGGTGTCTCTGTGCTGCTTTAGCATGTTTTGACAGAAGTAGTGGTGCTGCAGTAAGCCACTGTGCTGCTGCTAAAAAGCCATCATGATACATTCTGTAACCAGAGGTGGATGTTGATAAAGTAAGGCTTGGTGCATTCTTGTGGGTTGCAGTTTGGCTAATTAGTACAATTAGATCATTCTTTTTATTCATGAATGCAGATGATTATATGTCATCTTTATTCTAGTTTGCGTTAAGATGTTGCACAAGAAGAAAGTAAGATAAATCCCGAAAAATCCAGAACACTGAAGAGTCTTTCTTTTGGGAAGATTATTGTAGATTTGGCACAAAACTATGTATTGAAGCATTCCAATGCCTTCATGGGAGAATTCTTCTGGAACTCTATTTCCACATGTGGCCCAGGATCCAAATGTGGAAGGCCTAACTGTTGACCAAAACAGAGACTCTGGAAAAGAGGAAGCAATAAAAATATGCAGATACAGAGTGAGGAAGTCTAACTTTATGAACAAAGTGATGAGGCCACTGCCTAGGTAACAGAGGGACAGGATAGGAGGGCCGTCCTGACACCTGGCTCAAGGGAGGGGAAGGGGCTGCACAGTGGGCTTGAGCAGTGACAAGCAAAGTCTTTTTCAGAGCACTGGGTCTCAGGCTAGACACTTCAGCAGCGTGGTAGTGGTGACAATTCCAAAGGAGGCAGCCACAGTGGTGGTAGCTGCCTGAAGGTCTCAGAGAAAGCAGCTAAGCCTACGCCATAAGTTGTGCAACGCAGACTAAGTTTAGATTCTCCCAGGAACTGGTCACAAGACAAGGATGTGAGTACAAGTAATTTATTTGGAAGATGCTCTCACAAAACACTGGGAAAAGAAAGGAAAAATGATACAGGTAAGGGAAAGCAGTCAATAGAGGGTGTGCTGTTAAGCAAATTACCACTGTGGGTAACTGGAGCCCAGTTCAACTGGGCATCTCTGGGAGACAGTATAGAGCACATGTTTCAGAGTCATCTGGCTTAAGACACAAGGGAGTTGAGTATCCACCAACTCCCATCAGTCATTGGCTGAAGGATTCTCCCAGAGAGTTTTACTTTCTCAGCATTTTCAGCCTGCCCTGCAGAGGTGGTAGTTTAATTAATTAATTTATTAATTTATTTATTTATTGTGTCATTTTTTATTTATTATCATTTATTTTTATTTGTCATTTATAATGATAAATTTTATGGCCCTGGGTCATCAGACAGAGTTCTCAGTCATGGTGTCACGACTTCTTCTTCCTCCAACTCTGTCAACTCTCCCTCTCTCACCAACCTCAAAATGTCTAATTGAATTTCTTAGGGATGTCCACTCTGCCAAGTGAGTAACCATGATATTTATGTTATTCAAACGGGGTACAGTTGCAAAGATAGTGTTCTTAGAAAGGGATCACTAGCACTTTATTTATTTTTATTATTATACTTTAGCTTTTAGGGTACATGTGCACAACGTGCAGGTTTGTTACATATGTATCCATGTGCCATGTTGATTTCCTGCACCCATTAACTCGTCATTTAGCATTAGGTGTATCTCCTAATGCTGTCCCTCCCCGCTCCCCCCACCCCACAACAGTCCCCGGAGTGTGATGTTCCCCTTCCTGTGTCCATGTGTTCTCATTGTTCAATTCCCACCTATGAGTGAGAACATGCGGTGTTTGGTTTTTTGTCCTTGGGATAGTTTACTGAGAATGATGTTTTCCAGTTTCATCCATGTCCCTACAAAGGACATGAACTCATCATTTTTTATGGCTGCATAGTATTCCATGGTGTATATGTGCCACATTTTCTTAATCCAGTCTATCGTTGTTGGACATTTGGGTTGGTTCCAAGTCTTTGCTGTTGTGAATAGTGCTGCAATAAACATATGTGTGCATGTGTCTTTATAGCACCATGATTTATAGTCCTTTGGGTATAAACCCAGTAATGGGATGGCTGGGTCAAATGGTATTTCTAGTTCTAGATCCCTGAGGAATCGCCACACTGACTTCCACAATGGTTGAACTAGTTTACAGTCCCACCAACAGTGTAAAAGTGTTCCTATTTCACCATATCCTCTCCAGCACTTGTTGTTTCCTGACTTTTTAATGATGGCCATTCTAACTGGTGTGAGATGGTATCTCATTGTGGTTTTGATTTGCATTTCTCTGATGGCCAGTGATGATGAGCATTTTTTCATGTGTTTTTTGGCTGCATAAATGTCTTCTTTTGAGAAGTGTCTGTTCATGTCCTTCGTCCACTTTTTGATGGGGTTGTTTGTTTTTTTCTTGTAAATTTGTTTGAGTTCATTGTAGATTCTGGATATTAGCAACACTTTAATAGCTAGTTGCAGACCCCTAGTGAGGCTGAATAATTACAATCAAGGAGCTATAGCCGTTTCCATGACTGCACTTATATTTCTGCAGAAAGGCCCATTTCCCTCCCCATCCCCCATGACAGTTCACTTTGTATTAATTATAGATTACATTCTTCAGCCCTCTATCATTACGCTAGCATATTCTCATAAAGAATGGTACACTAACCATAAAAAAAAGAAAGGCCCTTGTCAACTATCTTAGATACCCAGCGTTTATTCTTAGCCATTAGGCCACCCCCGCCCACTGCCTGCCATCATCAGTGCTTTAGATGAATTCCCCTATTTAATCCTCACTAAATCCTATGAGTCAGATGCTCTTTTAACAATCAACTCCAATGCAAGGATGAGGGAAATGTGACTTGGGTTAAAGAGCTTTCCAAAGCCACACAGCAATTCATAGGCCTGTCTACCACCTAATCTAAGATTCTCTATGATCACATTCTCCTGCCTCCAGTTACTTTCAGATAATCCAGGGTGCCTCCATAGGATGGCATAGACACACCTGATGGATGGACTCCAAAGATGTCAGAGAAACAAGAAAACAAAAATTCCTCTTAGTATATTTTTCTAAAGTAAGAGTGCTTGTTAAACTGTAACATATGTAAGGAAAAGTGTCCAAATCACAAGTATTCAACTAACTGAATTTCCACAAAAGGAACACACAGTGCAGGGTTCAGCAACGGGAACACAACCAGAAGTCAGTAGGCCCTCACACTCTCCTTATCATTTTTACCATAAAGATCAAAGGTTACCATTATCTTGACTTCTAACACCATAGATTATATGATTTTGAAATTGTGTAAATGAGATATGTCATGTTATATTCATCAGATTCATCCATGCTGTTGCATGTAGCTGTATTTAATTCGTTCTCAATTTCTCATGCGTGAATACACTACAATTTATTCATCCTCTCTGTTGTTCATGGATGTTTGAGTAGTTTTCAATTTGAGGCTATTGCAAATAGAAAATTTCTTACACATGCCTTTTTGTGTACTTATGTATACATTTCTGTTAGAGATATATATGTGGAGATATATTTTATATATATATATATATATCTCCATGCATGCATTTCTGTTGGATGTGTGTGTGTGTGTGTGTGTGTGTGTGTGTGTCTGTGCATTCTGTTGGATATTTATATGTATGTGTGTATATATATGTATATATGAGTGGAATTTCTGGGTAATATGATGTGTTCAACTTCAGGGGAAACTTGGATTCAAAAGTTAGGCTTCTCTCAATGAGCTCCCCTCCTTTCCAGGATCTGACTGCTTAGACAGCTTTCTGAGGCATTCAAACACATGGTTTCTGAATTTTGTTCAGTTTCTAGTTTTTCTCAGCAGGAGGATTTGTCTACTCTTAAGTTACTCTCTCATACAGGAAGCAAAAGCATACTCTTAATACATTTTAATAATTTACTTACATGCATTTATTTAATTGTACATCCCATTTACTGATGTTAAAATAACTATATAGACTATGTCTTCAAAGACAAAAACATCTAAATACAAGTGATGTTGCGGTTACTGTGCTGCCAACCTCTTTCCTGACTCTGGTTTGTTTCATTTGGTTTGTATTTTCCACTGCCTTTGGAAGCTGTTTATAGTCTGTCCATTAATTTCAGATTTAGAAACAGATGCATGTTGAAGTATAGATGTTAAGTACCCAATTAGCACCTTTCCATCATTCCTTTGAATCATTAAATGTCCTGAAATCACTCCTCTCTTGCCCTCTGGCCTTTCAAGATTTCTTTTCTCTTGCTACTCTTTCCTGTGGTTTAGGTCTCATTTTTAGTTTGCTTTTGTGCATCAGAATTCCTTGGGGTGGGGGATAGAAGAGCTGTCAGAACACAGATTGCTGGGCCCTACCTTCAGAATTTCCAATTCAGCACGGCTGGATGAAGCCCAATAATTTGCATTTCGAACAAGTTCCTAGGAGATTCTGATGCTGTTGAGCCAGAAACCACATTTTGAGATAGGCTCTTTAGTGCAATCTCTATTTTTCTCTAGTAATTTTGAAATGTCTTTTCAAAAGAAAGCATTGTGTCTACTCCAGCTGTTTCTAATTTCCTCGTGCTGGATTGCGCCCATCAACCGGAGAGTGATAAAACATAGGATTTTAAAAGGGCTGGACCCATGTTCCTCCTGCATCAATTTTAAGAAAACAAAGCAATGGTATAAATAGTTAAACAGGTCCTTCCCCAATAACCAGGAATCAAAAGCTCCTTTTCAACTGAGTTATATTTAAAGGAGCTTTCTTTAAATTTTGGACATATTTGGGAGGAGGGGAATTAAACGGAAGGTTCCTGTACCACTCAAATCTCCCCCTTCCATCATTAAAAAAAATGTCATTTATGACTGCAGGCCTGTGAAGCCAACTTTATTTATAATTCTCAGTAGCCCTCAGGTTCTGAGGCAATCTAAAGACACAAGCCTTTCTTTGTTTTTTACATGAAATATCTGTTGAATACACATTTTATGCATATTTGTCCAAATTTAGTCAAAACAACACAAACTCTCAGCTATCAGGAAGTGTACTCTGATGTACAGTAGGTAAAATAAACATGAAGTTGAATTCACACAATGGTATTCATGGCATTTTGTCAACTTTTAAACCTTTACAGTATGTGGTGTACAACAGCAGCCTGAAGTTGCAATGTGCTCCTCTGTAATCAAAGCCCATCTATCCGCAGAAGAGAAGGGTGCAAGGGACTTTTCCCTCGCGTCTGAGATGAAACAGACAGGACTGTTTCTCTGTCTCACTATGCATACTCGGGGCATGACAGTTTCCATGTAAGGGAAAACTGCTGCTTTTAACAGAAGATAAATTAAGCCCTGGGGTTAGAGTGAAACCTTTAAGGTCAGAATTCAGATGATAAGAGCAAATGGAGGTTTCCCCAGTTGTGTCAGAGAGCTGAGAGGTGAGGTTTATCGGCCTTCCTGCAATGGTGCTAATGAGTGATAAGGAGCTCTAATTTGAAGACGCCCTGGAGCTGTTAAAGTGTGCATGAAATGCACACAATTCATCAGCAGGGCAATAATCTTCCCCTCACACAAATGGAAAAGCCATTTTGGTGTGCTTGGATTTCTGATCAAAGCCTAGGGGGAAAAGGGGAAAGAGAAACTAAATTTTAGAACACTTCGTATGCGCCAGGAAATATTCTAACCCTTTACCAAGGGTCAGTCAGCTGACAAAATCCTCATTATAACTTTCCAAATATGGTACCATGTTTACAGATGAGGAAACTGAGGCACATAGAAGTTAAATGCCACATTCTGTGCCTCAGTTTCCTCATCTGTAGACAAAGCTGATAAATTAAGGAATAGATGTTTAAATCCACACTTGCCTGATTTCCATTCTATTATTTCCCTACTAGCATTGTTTATTCTTCAACATATAATATACAGGACACCCAATTGACAATTTTTTTCAGGAAATACATATCAGAATGCCGATAAGCATTTTAGGTTGAAAAAGACCTGAAATGATTCTAACCCATCTCCCCAACCTAAGGCATGCCTTGTGGCTTTATTCTACCCTGGATCAATTGAAAATCACTGGATACATGACAGTGGTGCTTTAGTGAAAAACCATTCGAGTAGGAACTTGGAAGTCTGGATCAGCTCTGCTACTGATAACTGTGTCACTTTAGGCAAATGACTGAAAATACATCATTTGTTTAATCAATATTTATTTGTTGCACAAAGATTTAGTAGTAACACTTCCCACGTTGCAGGCACTATGCCAGCTAGTGTAGACAGAAGCTTGTGTGAGCCAGATTCTTGGCTTGCAAATTGTCTATGGTCTAGTGAGGAAGCCAGACATATAAACATCTTTGACATTTCCATAATGCAGTATGATAGCACGGATTCCTTCTTATAAGGGATTATGAGAACATGGTTCCAAAAGCTCTTGCTTCTGCCTCAATGGGCAGAGAAGTCAGGGAAACCTCAACAAGAAAGGAGAGGATGGAAGGAGTTTGCCAGGCTGATATGGTGAAGCGCAGAGGGGAGGTTCCATGATAAGGGAATGGCATATGCAGACATAAGGTCATGTTCATGAATCTGAATGCCATTTGCTAGAGCTGAATCATTAAGGACATGGAATGTCGTGCTACAGAGTTTGAACTTTATCTCGTAAGTGATGGTGAGACAGGGAAATTTCGTAGAGCCACGAGGTGGTTAAATTTATGTTTTAGGAAAAGCCCTGAGTAGTGTGACAAATGAATTGGAATGAGATGAGACTGGAGGCAAGGAAACCAGTCCGGAAGCTGTTACAAAGATTCAGATAAGAGGTGATGTTGGCTTAATCTAGAAAAGGTATGTTTGTGTGAGGCTCTGGTTTAAGAAACTGCTGGTGCACTCAAAAGGTGCTGGTTCAGGAGACATTCTTAAAGTAGAATAACCATGCGAGTTTCAGCAGTCAACATAATTTGAGAGAGATGGTAGAACAAAGAGTGAGGACATGGTTCTGCCTGTTTTGTTCACTATTATGTATGCTACTCTTCACAGAGTGTGAGCCACATAATAGTTGCTCCACAAAATATGAATGAATGCATAAATATGTGAATACATGAATGAATGAGTGATGACTTCCAGGTCTTGGGTTTGGATGAATGCTTGGGTCATTAACCAAAATAGGGAGGTAATAGGACAATTCATAGGGTATGAGAAATTGAATTTAGTTTTGAGTATTTGAGATATACATGAGAAATGCACTTGGAAATATGAACGTATAGTTCCAGGAATGGAAATTCAAGATTAAATATTATGGTTTGGAAGTCAGAGATATAGAGACATTATTTCAGTCTACTAGAAAAAATATTACCCAGGCAAAACAGCAAACTGCTCAAGCAATCATTTATTTATCTGCTGATTTATTCCAGATATATTTATTAGAGTCTTGAGAGAATACTTTGCTTCAGGCTTTGGGCAAAGTTTAAGCAATGAATAGATTCTATTTGGTCTCTGCCTTCAGGATGCATATCACAGTTGGAGAGGCAGTTAAAAAAATAAGGAAACAGACAAATGAGGCAGTTTCAACTTGCCATAAGTACTACAAAGGAAACAAGTGGCTGAGACACAAAATTAGAAAAGGAAGGCTTCTTGAATGAGTTGACATTTAATTAATAAAACAATGGCTGCAGAAGCCTTAGGTGTAAAAGCATTTATCTACTGTGCCCAAGAAATTGAAAGGTAATGCACATGGCTAGAGATTAGTGAATGAGGTGGAAACAACATTTAAAGAAGTTGATCAGATAAGAAGGAACTAGGTTATCCAGAAACTTTAGGATTTGAGTGAGAATTTCAGTTCTAAAAGCAATGGAAAACCATTGAAGGGTTTTAAGTAGGGAATTAATTAGATTTTTGTTATAAATTTATACTTTTTAAATGTTAAAAATGAATTGTATGTGTCAGAACTGAAAATAGATAGGTTGAAGATGGTTTCTACCTGCTACTTTATAGGAAGATATAGAGAATGAGGCAACATGAAAGGTGTGAATATATTCTGAAAAACAAAACAAAAAATTATAGATCTCTTTGTTTATGTATATGTATGTGTGTGTGTGTATATATATATATGATGTAAAATTCAAACAGAATATTTTAAGAAGATATAGTTGTATCATAGAATTTAGTATAAATGTTAGGTCAGGGAGTAAAGAAATAATGCTAATATTATTAGTATTAAATTACTTTATATTTCAGAATCTTTAAAAATGATTATCCATCTTGTTAATATCTAAGCCTCACTTTTTTCAATTTTTCTTAGTTGTTTTATGGATGTGTCTCTTAAGTAACTTGGGTTTTACAAATTCAGTCAATTAATCCAGAACCTTTTAGGAGGTGAACTTAAACTGTTTATATTTGTTTTAATTACTAATATATTTGGGCTTATTTCAGCTATCTTATGTTTTAAATTGTTTATATTTGTTTTAATTACTAATATATTTGGGCTTATTTCAGCTATCTTATGTTTTTATACTAACTAAGATTCGTTTGCCTATTTGTTCTCATTTCATGCCTTCAGTTTTACAATTTCTTTAGTTTTCTCTATGCTAGTTTGGAAGCTGCGCATCATACAGCCAGTCTGTTCATTAACATGCACAGGTAGCTTTACATATTTTAACAAACTCTGTAGTTAATCAACATCTCTGTCCTCCTAGCAAGGTAAGAAATGTATATGGATATGGATATTTCACAGTTCACTTGGCTTTAAGCACAAACTAAGTCAGTTATCACTATTATCGTTAATATTACTAAGTACAATGGATTTACCAATATATTTCACCAGTTTCTGTGTTTATAACTGTGTCATGCATCTTATTTCCTTGTATATGAGATATTGTCTTTCTTACTAGAATTCATCTTTCAGTTTGTTCAACAAGGGTGCTGGATTTTTTATGAATGTTAGTCTGTTCCACTGTCACCTTGAGTGAGAGTGGCAGACTATGTAAAATCCAAGCTCAACAGTTACTTTCTTTAGCACTTGACTATATTACCACACTGTCCTCTAGCACCCTGTGTTGCCAATGAGAAATGCATCTTATTTATTTTTTATTTTTTAAAAACTAAAAACAAAAGTAACTAAAATCCTTTTGCAGGTTATCACTCTGAAGAGCTGTATTTTCTCTTTGTGTAAGAAAACAGTGATCATGAGTTGCAAGTCTTATGAGCTGCTGTGTTGAATCTACCTGCCAAAAAAGAGTCCACGATTGTTTAAAATGCTTCTCCACCACCCTGGCAGCAAAAGATATCTTGCTTTACAAGTTCTCTATAGTTTTACAGATGTTGAAAGGGCTAGGAAAAAGTGATCAGCAAGTCACAGAAATGTAAAATTGGAAGAAATTCTGCAGTTAATTTACAGATATTTGGCAGTGCCTCTAGTCAGTGATAGAGCCAGCAATAGAACCCAGTCCCTTGGCTTTCAACTGTGTGTTCTTTGTACAACCATAAAATGTTCAAGACTGAGAAAGAATTGCCACAGGAGACCTCCTTCTTGCTATGTATAGACCCTTTGCTCTTCTAGAACTGGCCAGTCTTTTCTTGTCTCTTACTTAAGCAGTGGTGTTCAGAGTAGATACATTATATCGATTTGCCTAATTATAAGAATCCACTAAGACTAAAAGAAAAATATCTGAAATTCTCTCATCTCTACCTACTTTATTTTTTTTTTGGAAAGTACACATTTTAATATGGTGTTTTTCTTGAACCACTCAAAAGTGCAAGGGAAAATGCTTTTTAAACACTTAAGTAACACACTTGTACCAAGATGGCATTATTTATTTATTTTTTAAATTTTAGCTTTCATTTTAGATGCAGGGGAGTATCTGTGTAGGATTGTCACATGGGCATATTTGACCCAGGTGGTAAGCATAGTACTCAATAAGTAGTTTTTCAACCCACAACCCCTTCCATCCCTCCGCACTCTAGTAATCCACACGGTCTATTTTCTTCACGTTTATGTTCATGTGAGCTCAATGTTTAGCTCCCACTTATGAGTGAGAACATGCAGCGTTTGGTTTTCTGTTCCTCCATTAATTCACTAAGGATTATGGCCTCCAGCTCTATCCATATTGCCACAAAGGACATGATTTTATTCTTTTTTTATGGTTGTATAATATTCCATGGGGTATATGTACCACATTTTCTTTACTCAGCCCACCATTGATGGGCATCTATGTTTATTCCATGTCTTTGGTATTGTGAGTAGAATAGTGATGAACATATGAATGCATGCATCTTTTTGGTATAATCATCTATATGCCTTTGGTTATATACCCGGTAATGGCATTTCTGGGTCAAATGGTAGCCCTGTTTTAAGTTCTTTGAGAAATCCCCAAATTGCTTTCCACAGTGACTGAACTAATTTACATTCCCACTTAGAGTGTATACATGTTTTCTCTGCAGCTTCATCAGCATCTGTTGTTTTTGTTTTTTGTTTTTTGTTTTTGACTTTTTAATAGTAGCCATTCTGACTGGTATGACATGGTATTTCACTGTGGTTTTGATTTGAATATCTCTGATAATTAGTGATGATGAGCATTTTTTTCATATTTATTGGCCAATTATAAGTCTTCTTTTCAAAAGTGTCTGTTCATGTCTTTTGCCCACTGTTTAATGGGGTTGTCTTTGCTCGCTGATTGATTTAAGTTTCTTATAGATTCTAGATATTGGACCTTTGTTGGAGGCATAGTTCATAATTATTTTCTACCATTCCATAGTTGTCTGTTTTCTCTGTTGATGGTTTCTTTTGCTGTGCAGAAGCTCTTTAGTTTGTCCCACTTGTCAATTTTTGTTTTTGTGGCAATTGCTTTTGGGGACTTAGCCATACATTCTTTGCCAAGGTTGATGTCAAGAAGAGTATTTCCTAAATTTTCTTCTAGAGTTTTTACAGTTTGAGGGCTTACAAATAAATCTTTAATCCATCTTTAGTTAATTTTGTATATGGTGAAAGGTAAGGATCTAGTTTCATTCTTCTGAATATGGCTACCCACCACCCTTTATTGAATAGGGAATCCTTCCCCTATTGCTTGTTATTGTTGGCTTTATCAAAGATCAGATGGTTGTAGGTGTGCACCTTTATTTATGAGTTTTCTATTCTGTCCCATTGGTCTATATGTCTGTTTCTGTACCAGTACCATGCTATTTTTGTTACTGTGGCCTTGTAGTATAGTTTGAAGTTGAGTAATGTGATGTCTCCCAACTTTGTTCTTTTTGCTTAGAATTGCTTTGGCTATTTGGGCTCTTTGTCAGTTCCATATGATGCTTGGAATAGTTTTTTTTTTATATAATTCTGTGAAGAATGATGTTGGTAGTTTGATAGGAATAGCATTGAATTGTAGATTGTTTTGGGCAGTATGGCCATTTTAATGATATTGATTCTTCCGACTAATGAGCATGGGATGTTTTTCCATTGTTTGTGTCATTTCTGATTTCTTTCAACAGTGGTTTGTAGTTCTCCTTGTACAGATCTTTCACCTTCTTGGTTAACTGTATTCCTAGGTATTTTATGTTCTTTGTGGTTATCATAAATGAAATTGTGTTGCTTTGACTCTCAGCCCAGACATTATTGGTATATAGAAGTGCTACTGATTTTTGTACACTGATTTTGTATCCTGAAACCTTGTTAAAATCATTTGTAAGTTCTAACAGCCTCTTGGTGAAGTCTTTAGGGTTTTCTAAGTACAGAATCATATTTTCAATAAAGACAGACAGTTTAACTTCTTCTTTTTCCATTTGGGTGCCTTTTATTTCCTTCTCTTGCCTGATTTCTCTGGTAAGACTATGTTGAATGGGAGTGGATGAGAGTGGAATATCTTTGATTTGTTGCAGTTACCAAGAGGAATGGTTTCAGCTTTTGTCCATTCAGTGTGATGTCGGCTGTGGATCTGTCATAGGTGGCTCTTATTATTTTAAGATATGTTCCTTCAGTGCCTAGTCTGTTGAGGTTTTTTATCATGATGAGATATTGAGGTTTATCAATGAAAAAATCCATCCAAAAGATCAATGAAACCAAGAGTTCGTTCTTGAAAAATAAGATTGATAGACTGCTAACTAGATTAACAAAAAAGAGAAGATCCAAATAAGTACAATCAGAAATGACAAAGATGGCATTATAATTGATCCCACAGAAATAAAAAAGATAATCAGAGAATACTATAAACAACTCTATGCACAAAAATTAGAAAATATACAGAAAATGGATAAATTTCTGGAAATATACAATCTCCCATGAATGAAGCAGAAAGAAATTGAAACCTTGAATAGACCAATATTGAACTCTGAAATTGAATCAGTAGTAAAGAACCTAGCAATGTCAAAAAAAATGCCTGGACCAGATGGATTCAGAACCAAATTCTACCAGACGTAAGAGAACTACTGGTACCAATTCTACTGAAACTATTTCAAAAAAAAATTCCAGGAGGATGGACTCTTCCCCAACTCATTGTATGAAGTCAGCATCAGCCTGATACCAAAATCTGGCAGAGACATGACGATGAAAGAAAACTTCAGGCCAATATCCCTGATGAACACAGATATGAGAATTCTCAATGAAATACTAGCAAACCAAATTCAGCAGCACATTAAAAAGTTGATTCACCATGATCATGTAGGCATTATTACTGGGATGCAAGGTGGATTCAATATATGCAAATCAATAAATATGATTCACCACATAAACAGAATTAAAAGCAAAAACCATATGATCATCTCAACAGACACAGAAAAAGCTTTCAATAAAATCTACTTTACCTTTGAGACTTTGTCATCAAGTTCCCAAAACATCTAGGTAGAAAATCAGAAAGCTTAAGGATTCATCTCGATTTTTGAGATATGTTAGAAAAGACAAAAATATATTGCCAAAGAATTTAATGCTGATATTTGGTGTTCCATATGCATAATATTCATATTCATGGCATTTCCAGCAGAATTGTGAACATAGAATAGGTACTTTCAGCACTGTTTTTGTCAAAAGCATTGTTTTAATATCAAGAACTCTTGCTATATCAAATAAACATTGCTATTATCAAAATCAAATTATGATTTACATATCTTGGATTTTTTAACTCAAATTGTTTATCATTATTATTCAGAATCTAATCACTTCTCACTAACTTCAGTGATACCATCCCAGTCCTAGCCACCATCCTCTTTTTCCTGTGTTATTGCAGTAGCCTGCAAATCGGGGTTCCAGCCTCCTTTCACTTTTCTCAATCAACAGCCCCAGTGATGCTGTCAAATCAATCAACTGCTCAAAACGCTCCACTGGTTTTTCATTTCAGCAGAATAAAAGCCACAACAATTTTAACAGCCTACAGGACTCCACTTGATCAAGCTCTCTATCACCTTGCTCACCTCACCTTCTCTTCTCCTCCTCATAACCCACTCTAGCCATTCTGGCTTTCAGGGTATTATTAAAACTCATTCGATGTGTTCCCAACCCCTGGGCCTTTGCATTTGCTGTTTCCTCTACCTGAAACTTACTTCCCCCATTTTGTGGACAGACTGTTTATGTCCCCCAAAATGTATTTGTTGGAATTCTGATCCCCAATGTGATGGCATTAGGAGATAAGATCATGGAGAGCTAATTAGGTTAAGAGTGTGGAGCCCTCATGAATGGGACCAGCACCCTTACAAAAAGAGACACAAAAACTTGCTCTCTCTCTCTCTGCTTTCCACCATGTGCAGATACAATAAGAAGGCGGAAATTTGCAAACCAAACACTGAATCTATCAACACCTTGATCTTGGACTTTGCAGCCTCCAAAAGTGTGAGAAAGGAATTGTTGTTTGAACTACCTAGTCCATGATGTTTTTGTTACAGCAGCCCAAACTGACTAAGACACCCCACCTTTGTATATGGCTAACTCCCCTACCCCCTTCAGGTCTTTTATCAAATTTACACTATCAGCGGAGTCTACAAAGAAAATACCATTTCAGAATTCCCCATATTCCACCTTGCAGCTTTTGTCTTTGCCATAGAACATACTATATGCTTTACTAAAATAGTCTTTTTTCTTCTAGAGTGTAAACTGGTACATAGTGGGTACACAATAAACATTTGTTGAATGGAAAGCTGAATTAATAGATTGTTTGGACAAGTACTGTCCTAGGTGGTTTGTATATCATTTAATTCTTAAAACAATTCTGACATGGTGATACTATTAACTTCATTGTACTAATGGGGAAATATCAAATAACATTTCAAAATTCACTCAGCTAGTGAAATCTGGAAAGTGACACCGGGGCCTGTGTTCTGGTAGCTTCTTCCCTGTCTTTTGCACTGAGAAGCTGAAGATCAAGGTTGCACTCACAAGCAGGATGACACATGAAACATGGCAGAATGAAGCATGTTTCTGGAGTGATGTGTAAGTCTATGGAACATGACTCACAGAACTCCACAGCTCAGACTAAAGGGAAGCAGATACCTCTCTCCTAGTTTTCATCACTACCCTGCGTAAACCCCAAATGTCTGTCAAATGTCTAAAGTGACACAAATATATATTTATCATCTGAGAAGTATGCAATTTCTAGTATATGTGCATACTTTATAGTTGCCTACTTAGGAAATAACCATGAGAGAAATACATAAAAGTGATACAAATATACATTTATCACCTGAGAAGTATGCAGTTTCTAGTATGTGTGTATGTGTACTTTATAGTTGCTTCCTTAGGAAATAACCATGAGAGAAATATATAAAGTATATGCATTTTCTCTATGGAACAACACATGACTCTGAGTGTATTCTTTAATACTCACACATTATCTGTGCTTCAATTGACACTTAATGGGGTCTTGCTCCTTGTTGAGGGGAAGATACCACAGACCTTTCCTAAGACAGGAGTGACCCTTTCTTCTGACCTGCTTATAGACAATCTCTTGCCAACAATGTCTAAAGCTGTCTCTGGGAAGGAAGTGTTGGGAGAGGTGGGCAAGGGAGTGAATTCCTTCTCACACTTGATGATACAACACCTTTGGGTCACGTTGGGTCAAGAAAGTGAGCTGAAGAGGCCTATGACATTTCTGACCCTCTTTCATCTCAGAGACCCAGTAGTGATGGTGCCAAGGAATATGAGATGTGCATACATTCTCACATTCAACTGTATATTGATAACCTACTGTATGTTCAGCTGTGGGCTAAGCACAGTGAATATTACACTGCAGCATATAAGATCTCATCGATTCCCTGTGAACCATGCTGTCAAAGGTTATGACTTAGACAAACTTGTCAACTTATGACAGAAATTAAGTGATAATTTGAACATAACTCGGCAGCAAACTGTACAATCAAGCCACAATCTGGTAGTAGTCAAAACATCAGATAATTACAGCCTAGAGTTTTTAGAGAAAGTTTCACAGTGAAGGTTTGGTTTCAAAGACAGAAAAGTATGCATATTTGCAAAACGAAGGAGTCAAGTTATTTCAAGTAAGAAATAGTTTAAGATAAAGACGCCAAAGAATAGTATAATTTGATTAGGAGAGAGAAATCATTTGCCTATTAATGGACAGATTATGTGGATATTCGAATGCAAGAGAAGCTGAGCTACCACATTTATCGCATTAATTAGAAAACTGTCAAGATTCTGTCCTCATCAGAGGCAAAGCTTCATTATCTTTTACTATCATGGGAATTCTAAAATGTGTTCCTAAATGTTTCACTCAAGAAACATTTTCATGCAGATGATAACAGGAATTAACTGGAACACAATAGTGGTATCATGTCTCATTCTTATTAAACATATTAATTAAGCATTAATTCATTGCGGAATCTAAAATGTTCTGCCTGTCATAAGTCGGGTATGAACATTATGAAAACCAAGTGGGATTTCCCTTGCTGCCTGTACCTAGGGACTTCTATAGCACATTTAGGGGACATTCACACCAAATCAACGACATCCCAAATTGTTGCTGTGAGACTCATAATTTGAAGCTGACTCTGATGTTTTAAATCTCACTTTTGAAAAATTGAACCAATTATGGCTCTTCCTTCCTGTCTCACCTGGGGTTACAAAGAGACAGTGGTGGGAATACGTTAGAATGAAAATAAAGTGAAACAAGAACAGACATTTATGGCTTTTACTATGTTGTAGACACAAAGCACTGCATCACTAACATTTTATTTTATCCTCAGATCACCTTGTGCAACTGCTTATAGGATAGGGTGTTACGGTTGGTTCATGTTTTTTGGCTAAAGGGAACTTCCTTGATGTTTGTAAACATAAAATATTTGTGCTAATCTTCCTGCTTAGTATGTAGAGAATCTTGAAAAATCTACCTCTGATAATGGAGAATCACAAATGGCTGCTAGATCAGTATCTACACTCAATTCTCAATGGAAAGTCATAAAATGTGGAGAATTTGGAAAATTGAGAACGTTTACCGAGCATGGGGAAACCCTGGAATTTGATTTTCTGATCAAATTACAGTTGTGACCCTGTTTTCTTAAGGTTTTCCTCACCCCTAAAACATGAAATTAAGATAGAAAGAAATACATGAAGATTACATACAGTCTCCCAACTTTAGAAGAAAGGTGGCTCCTGGCCTTATGTTTGACTCCCTGAAAGCAGAACCTAAAACATGGATTCCAGTTCATGTGGTTTATTGCAGGGGCATGAGGAGGATGCTGCCAAGAGAAGAGGAATGGGAGAAGTAGGATGGGGCAAGGGAAGGAGTTGAGCCAGACTTAGCCTCAGACTAATCTCATTGGGAACTCCAAAGTATGAACTGCACCACAGACTTGGTCTCACTGTGGGAATGGTCTCTCTTACCCACATGTTAATCAGTCAATTGCTGTTGACTGCAGGTTGAGGGGAAGTCATTCGACCTCCAAGGTAAGGTGTCTTCTATTTGGCAATTTACCATAGAAGAGAGCAGCTCTGAGCCATTAGCGGCCAACATTCATGCAGCTAGGGAAGGACTGCACAAGCCTGGTAAGGTAATCTAAGTTGAGAATCAACAGCATCTATGCCATTCATTATTCTGTAATAGGCAGTGTGGGATGTACTTGATGAGAGCTAGGGAAGACTCTTTGGAAAAAGCAACACTTAAAACTTAGCCTTGAAGGATGGATAAAACATCAATAGGCAAAGATCTATTTGGAAAGTTTATCTATCTATCTATCTATCTATCTATCTATCTATCTATCTATCTGGCAGTGAACACTACAGATACTTGAGATGGAATTCTGCTATTTCCAGTTCCTCCTGCAGCAATGGCTATCTATCCACCACAAACTTTTCTCCTTTTCCATAGAACACAGTTGTAACAAGGAAGTGGCTGCCCAACCACAGGCCACATTCATTCTTCTGCACACTTCTTGCAGGTGGGTCTGCCTATGAGATGAATTCTCACCAATGGGAAGTAAGTGGCAGTGATGAGTGACATTTCTAAGCCACTTGTTAGAAATGGGTGTGCATCCTCCATGCTGTCTTTGCCATTTCCATAAACTACCCTATGGGATGACAGAACCACAAACTGGAGGGAGCCTAGGCTCCCATTCCCTGTGTTGAGAAGAACCATGTGCTAATTAGAACCTCAGATGTGAGCCATTATACATTCTATTAAATTAAAACTTCTACTTGTCATGGCAATATCTTAACTAAGTGTCCTCATTATTACTAAATTAACAAAAATTATTTGCCAGATGAGTCTAGAACACAGTTTCTCTTCTGATGCAATAAGTGTTTTTCTTCTTGTAGTGTCTTAGGTTTTGCTCACTTTTTTTCCGTGTATTTCATATAGCTCTGCTATAGACTGGTCACTTTCTCGCAATAGGATTCAATTTAAGTTGTAGAAAATTCTGTTTCCTATGTACAGTTTTTCAAAATTTGCATTAAAAAGAGTGACGTCATCTATGGTGTGATAAGGAGGCTTTTGCTTTCTCTGATATTCTATGAATTCCTGCTGCCAGCATTAGGTTTAGCGAGGTGTGCATCTCTCTGTTTGTGACAGACTGTAGTTCCTTGTGCTATCAGGATAGTGGTCTCTACATTCATAACCCAAGTTCTCTAAAAGAAGAAGAAGATATTGAGAGATTGGCATCAGGAGGGAGGGTGTTTCCTCTGGTGTTTGGGCAAGAAATGGTACTTCCTATTTGTGAATCCTACTAAAAATGCATGTCATTTAGATATATGCATTAGGTCCATTATACTTGCAGAGAAAGGAGTAGTTTGAGGACTTTGCTACTTATCAATTTCACACTCAATGTTGCATGGACCATGTTGACATACAGTGAATATTATCACCGAGTCAGACGTGATACAGAATTTTAAAGTTCTTTTCAGATTAGCAGCAATTTCATCACTATTGTCAGAGAAAACAACGTGACCAATGAGATTGCCTTCAAACTTGGATACAAGCTAAGTAAACTGCAGGCATGAAATAATTTAAAATAGGTTCGAGTGACAGTGACAAATCTTTTTATAAAGCTTGTGAATGATTAAACCATAATGTCGACATGCCCATATTTTTTAGTTTTAAACAGTAAACTATACCTGTAACAATAATTACAGGTATTTAGACACTTGCTCACTCTAATAAAATAACATTTAATGGAGGCGGTGTTTATTTTCCAGGTTTAGCTCAGATAGAAACTGGGTCAGAACCTATCAGATGTCTTATCATACTCTTTGGAGATATAATTTTATGTCTTATATTCAATTCTTATGTGAATGTGATATTTCATCCAGAAAGTAATAGGGACAGAGGAAAGAAAGAAATCAAGAAAGCCAGGACAATCCAGAAAGCAGAAGTATGAAATATGCACAGGAGACCTCATCTAAAATTTTAGACCTAGTCCAAAATTTATCAATAAAATAAGTTACTATTACCAAATATGATTTGGGGGAGAAAACCCTTTCTTTTAATTTTTCGGGTTAGAAATTCTCAGGCAAACTGATTAGAGTGACCTCTTCTGAAGTTTTAGAAGAAAATTCTTTAACTGGAAGCAGATACTGTATTTTCTCTGTCTCATAAAGGATATTTTTATAATAAGAATTTGCATTCCACAAGACACTGGAGTTTTGTCAGTTTCATTTAACCATGAATCACTCCAAACAGGTCATGCTGTCCCCCTCCCATCCCTGCTTCTCACATAACTATGTCTTTAGACCTGCTTAGCTTTGAAAAACATGTTTCCTAACACACAGCTTGTCTTTATAAAAGTGTATTTGGGTTCACAGTGTCTGAGAAATGTACCATGACCGCTTTTTGACCCACTGACACAGCTGTAGGTTTTACCATTTTGCTTACTACAATGCCCTGGATAGCATTTCAAATGCATAGAGTCATGACCCTTATTGTTTGCCAGATGGGCTGTGAAATGTATGCTAATGTTCATAATAGGATTATACAAGGTTGTTTTATTGTCTGAAATATAATATGAGCATTATACTCTACGCTTCTTCCCCACAATGGATTTTCCCTTTAACAAGTATTAAGAAGTCTAATTTTGATTAAGTAAATATCACCTTTCAGCTTTACAAATGATGGTTCATCTAGGTACATACTTTAATGGTATTAAGGGTGGAAAGCAAGAATTAACCAAATAAACTAAAGTACAAAGAACATATTATAATATAGAACAATGTATGGCAACTTGTTGCATATACATATTTCATGCTAGAATTGAATGTAATGATTCAACTTAAGTCAAATATGGGACAAAGAAATGTTTGTACATTATGAAGGTGAGACTTAAAAATACAGAATGCAGGGTGTAACCATGGTGCCACTGTCCTTCAATCCCTTTGTTTTCTGCTTTATATCTAGCTATTTGGGTATGATCCCATAACTTTTCTTCATTTAGGTTTCTACCAAACATAAATACTGAGTTTGGAATTTGGCTTCAAGTCGTATATTTGGGAGGGAACAGCAGGTCACATAGTGAAGGCATGGGGAGGTGAGATAGATAAGGAATAATGCCAATAAAGGGCATGTCACAGAGGGGCGCGCTGCTGTGAGCAACTGAGTCAGCAGAACCGGGTCTGGAGGCAGGGAGCCTAAGGCCATTTCATGCTGACTTCCTAGGACTAAACTGAAAGTAAAACCCTAAGTAAAACCTTTTGCCTAAGTAGCAAAAGGACCAGAGGCAAACTCTTTGCAAACTCCCACCTGTTCTTCATGGGCAGATAGGAAATTGAAAGTACCTCTGATTGGTTGCTTTTTGCAACCAGAAGCAAACAGACGTTTGCATAAGACTGTAACTTTGTTAACTTCACTTCAGCCTCTGATTGGTTGCTGTCCACAACTAGCCAGATGTTTGTATAGGTGTGTGACCTTTGTAACTTTACTCCAGCCTCTTATTGGTTGCAGTAAGCAACCAACAGGGGGCCACCACTTCATTTATGTGAAGGTGAACATTTATATGAGGTGAACACCAAGTGGCCAATGGGAAACCTCTAGGGTGTATTTGAACCCGAGAAGATTCTGTATCTGGGGCCCTTGAGCTGCTGCTCAAGCTGGGTCCCACACTGAAGAGTATACTTTCATTTTCAATAAATCTCTGCTCTTTCGTTGCTTCGTTCTTTCCTTACTTTGTTGTGCATTTTGTCCAATTCTTTGTTCAAAATGCAAGAACCTGGACAACTTGCAGTCAAGACCCTCTACTGGTAACACAACTAGGGCTCATTTTCATTGGGGATTATGTGGGACACTCTGTGGAACATGCCTCAGAATTGACCCAATGAGTAGCAAAGAAAATCAGTTATTTATTCACCAGTTACATTTCTTATTGTTTGAGGGCCATTCCTCAGGTATCACATCAGGTGTGCTGGACAAGTATGCTCAACCTATCAGACAGAGTTGTCAGGCTGAGAAATGCAGCAGGTCATAGGCATGTCCAGAAACTCTGCAGTGAATTCTGGTGTGGGCGGAGAACTCACAGCCTCTGCTGCACATGTCATGGCCATGTGTGGCTACATCTTTGCTGTGGTATGCTGGAACCAGAGCTTGGGATCTCAGAGAACCCATCATGAATCTGGTTCTACCATTCTGTTATGGTGAATGGTTTTTATATGCCTACAGCTTTAGGCCATACTGTATTAATTTGACCTATTAGGGGTTAGAGATGGAAACTCCATTTTCCTGTCTATAAAACCAATACGAGAGAGTTATTGTATGAATGCCATCTGATGATGGCTGCATGAAAAGCAATAAAATAGTTCCTAGCTCACAATAAACAGCCCATAGATTTTAGGGTCTATCCCCATCCCCCTACTCCTGTCTGTTTCCCTTTTCTTTATCAGTAATATTGTCAATATGCAGTAGACAGTGAATACAATTCAGGGTTAATGTACATCAGGTTTCCCCAAGATCACCCTCAGGATTCCTGAGCTGTTATGCTGACAGTCACAGTTTATTATGGTGAAATAATATAGATTAAAATCAGCAAAGGAAAAAGACACATAGGGAGGAGCCCAGGAGACACCAGGAACAAGATTCCAGTAGTCCTCCCCCAGTGGAGTCATATAAACAACACTCAATTCTCCCAGCAATGATGTGTGGCAACACTTGTAAATGTTGCCAACCCGGGACGTTCACCCAAGCCTTGGTGCTCAGTGCTTTCCTTGAGGGTCAGTCACATAAGCATGAATTGCCCTTGACCTTTGTTCCTTCGTGCTCCAGACCCCACAGGCCACAGTGATTCGGTATAGACCAAAGCTCCAGGAGTTATAGGTGATATCTTAAATGATCAGAGAGCAATTGAGGGTCCTTAAAGGGTGGCTTAAGTAAAAGAGGGAGAAAAAATTGAAGAAGAATCTGCCTTGTAAAAAAAAAACAAAAACTGGCAATGATATTTTTCACAATAAGTAGGAATTTTATTTAGTGAAAGACCCATGATGGTCTTTATTCAAGAATGTTTAATTTCTGAAGCTCCAAACCAACACAGTTCTAAGACAGAAGGATCATGAGAGCAGGATCTAACATCATGGTGTCATCAGGGTAAATGTACAAAAAATCAAGAGGCACAGTGATTTCCAGAGAAAGTAATTATCGTGAGGTTTAGTGTTTTTCCCCTTAAATTGTGTTGAGCCAACACAAAGCTCTAGGGTAGCACTCCCCAATAGAAATAAAACACAGGCCACAAATGTGAGCCAAATATATGATTTCAAATTTTCTATTTTTAAAATTTTCTATTTTTAAACAAAAAGAGGTAATATTGATTTTAACAGCATATTTTATCAACCCAATATGTCCAAAATAAATTATATAACTAGTATAAAATTGTTAAGAGATACTTTACATTCTTATTTTAACACTAAGTCTTTCAATCTGTTGTGTATTTATCTGCAGCACACTGTAATTTAGACAAGTCACATTTCAATTGAACAGTGACTTTCATATTGCACAGAGCAGCTCTGGAAAATAATCATCCTTTTCTCCTATAATCAGTGGGGCTGGTAAGGGCCTCCCATCTGTGCACACTTTACTAAACATTGTCAAATATTGGGTAGAACATAGACTTTAAAAACTCTAATAATACTATTTGACAGCACCATTCTCTTCCTCTTAATTATGCTTGCTGAACATTTTATCAATTTTTTCAAATATAATGTCTTGAATATATAGTAACATATTAAGCATTTCAATGATAGATTATTATTCCCACATCAAATATTAGGAAATGAGTTCAGAGAAGTTGGGTAACCTGCTCAAAGTCTCAGGGATAGAAGGGGCAAAAATGTCAAAACTGCAGTCTGTTTTTCATCTGAGCTTTCCCATGCATCACCCCAAATAATATGGGGCAAAAAGAGTAATGGCTTGTAGCCAAGGTGAACCATGAGACCTAAAGTGACTCAGAAAGGCCTGGCCATAAGGGGGCAGAGCTATAAGCCTTTCAGAGCTCTCTCCTCCAAAGGGAAAAGAATGAAAGTCCTTGGAAAGATTTGCAATTCCATTTGGGGCTTAGATCTTATGATAAGATGTAAGGCCATCACCTTACACTGGTGAAGAATGAAACTATTATTTACAAGTCATTTACAAACACACTTCGATTCATGAAGTTGCATTTCATGTTAATTCCTGGGAACTTCAACCAAGTCTCCAATCATTTTGGGGAATTGCACTGCTGGAACCCAGAGCATCTCTTGAATCAGTCTAGTGTTTCCAGATATTCAAGGGCATCAACCCCATGGATTTTTTTCACCCTTCACCAACCTAGAGTTCTGAAGCAAACTACTGAGGAAAGTAACTAGTTCATAGTCTCTGACCCTTGAAAAGCACAAGCAATTGGTTGACTTCTTTGTCAATCTAGAGTTAATAACTCAATCCCCCACTAACTTACTCACATCCTATTGGTTTTAGTCACTCCTGGGTCCACTTTGCTGACTTCATTATCTAATCAATGTTCCATAAGGCTAGCACTTTAGATGCATACTGGCATAATATTTTATTGCAACCCAGCATTAATCAAAAGTTCCACTGAGAAATAATGATATATAAACAGGATAGGCTAATGGAGACAGTAACTGCTCAGTCTGTTATGTTAGCAGTTTTAAACTTTGACTGTACATCGAAATCACCTAGGAAGCTTTAAAAAAAAATGCCTGGGCTTCCAGCAGATACCATGATTTAATTGGTCTAGGATGTGGTGTGGGTGTCATGATTTTTAAAGCTTCCCTGGTGATTCTTAGGTACAGCCAGGGTTGAGAATCACTGCTCTGCAGTCTCTAAATATCATCCCTTAGTTAGCAGTGTAAGCCTAAGCAACATAAATGGACCATATTTGCTAAGATTCACATAAAAATTCCTTTAGAGAATAAATGTAATGTTATGCCATTGGTTTTAATGGAAAGTAAATAAAAACATCCAAACAATATTTCCGCTGTGAGTTTTTGGAACATATTTAAGATACGAAGTAACACCCATGATATTTTTCTTCCAGACAAATGGTTATACTTTGTTATTCAGATGAGATAAAAGGAGCTTTTTATTCCAGGTACCTGAAATGCCTATACTTTTAATTCTAGTAATTTTTTCCTCTTTAGAAAAAAGTTGTCTTTGCCATATGTTGTATTCAAATTAATAAGTCACATCCACTTATTTTTGGAAGTGGATGGAGTATAATAAATAATTGACTTATCATAGATATCATTTATTAATTTTTCCCATCCATTTTTCTTCCTGACCTTTACTGTAACTATGTTTCTGTTACATCTTCCCTATTGAGAAGGTCACAGGGAGGGGCCCTAGTCTTGGTCCTCAGTCCTTAGTCAGCATGCCACGCTTTATATTGTTTTCTCTTTATCTTTCCTCCACCCATTAGAGTTTAACTGTCCTGGATGTCAATTTCCTCCCTAATAAACATCCTACACACTAAACAACTCAGAGTCAGAGTGTATCTGGGATATATATCATGAGGTTGGTGCAAATATTATATCCGTTTTATAGCTGAGTAAAGTGACGGTGAGATTAAGTTACCTGCCTAAGGTGCTGTAGTAAAGAGATGAGAGAACCAGGAGGTAAACCAGAAAGCTTGACTTCTGAGCCTGTAGCCACAACAGCATCACTAACAATCCAAGGCTATTTTAAAAGGGGGTGCTTTAAAAACAAGGATCAGTGATTTGACTCTACCCCAGGAAACCTTTGGATAGCTCCTGGGATCCATATCTGCAGAAGAAAAGAAAGCAGGATTGGGCAGAAACAGAAACTGAGCTGCCATGAAGTTCTGACAGAGGTCTCAGCCTTTGGGGATCTCAGGAGCTTTAGTAGCCCTTTAGTTGGGGTGATGGGCCTGGGCCTTTATGTCCCCACAGTGATCAGTGACTAGGTGCAGGCTGTCCTTGGCAGGAGATCTGACCTAAGGAGCATCTTCTGTAGCCTTTCCACTGATGGGGAATAAGTTCTCAATTCCTGAATGGAGATTTGGGTGAACATCACAGCATTCACCAGAGAGTTGTTCTAAGATGACTACAGTCCAGCGATTAGCCTAGAGACACTTGCTCAATAAGATAAAGCCATGTAACAGCACTTATAACTGGATAGAGCGTTCCTTTTTATTATTGTTAGTACACTTGGTAGCAGTGATTAAGAGTGCCCGGCCATGATGAGTCCACAGGGAAAATATAATACCCTGTGACCTGATCATGCCCACAGGCTGATGGGCCCTCATGAAACACCTGCTACTAAACCATAGTCCAACTATTTAACTATTATTGATTTAGCCTCTCCCTAAATAATATTAAACTATTCAAATAGATGACATGATTCGAATGAACAGTAAAATTAAAGATGTATACATACTTGCAAACATTTAAGGAAGGAATTATACCAATACTCTACAATCTCTTTCAGAAGATTATAAGCAGAGAGAAAACTTCCTCATTCTATGAAGCCACCATTATCTTAACACCAACACCAGACAAATAAGAAAAGAAAACTATAGGCCGATAACTCTTATGAACATAGATGGAAAAATCCTAAACAAAATATTAGCAATTGAAATCCAATAATGTATAATGAGAATTATACACAATGACCAAGTGGGAATTATTTCATATGTGCAAGCTGGTTGAACATTCAAAAATCAGCTAATATAATCCATCACATCAATAGGCTAAAAATCACGATTATATAAATAGCCACAGAAACGGCATTTGACAAAATTCAATACCAATTTATGATAAAATTTCCCAGTAAACTAGGAAGAGAGGGAACTTCTTCAACTTGATAAAGAATATCCACAAAAAAACCTTACAGCCAACATTACCCTTAATGTTAAGATACTAGAAACTTTACCACTAAGATAGGAACAAGATGAGGATATCCCCTCTCACCACTCCTTTTCAATGTTGTACTGGAAGTTCTCTCTAATGAAGAAGGACAAAATAAGGAAACAAGAAGTGTACCAGTTGGGAAGGAAGAAATAAAACTATCTTTGTTCACAAATGGCATTATTGTTCTATGTAGAAAATCCAAAAGAATCAAAATATAAATTTTAAAACTAATAAGTGATTATAGCAAAGTTGCAGGATACAAGGTTAATATACAAAAGCCAATTGCTTTCCTAAATACCAGCAATTAACAAGTGGAATTGTAAATTAAAAACATAATACCACTTACATTAGCATCCCAATAAATAAAATACTTGCATACAAATTTAATAAAATATGTGTAAGATCTACATGAGGAAAACTACAAACTCTGATGGAAAATAAAATCAAAGAACTATATAACTGGAGAGATATTCCATGTTCATGAATAGGAAAACCTCAATCTAAAGTTTATACAGAAAGGCAAAAGACCCAGAATAGCCAACACAATACTGAAGAGCAAAGCTGGAGGACTGACATTACCCAACTTCAAGAATTACTATAAAACTGCAGTAATCAAGACAGTGAGATATTGTTGAAAGAACAGCCAAATAGATCAGTAGAACACAATAGAGATCCAAGAAATAGACCCAGATAAATATAGTCAACTGATCTTTGACAAAGGGGCAGAGACAATAAGATGGAGCAAAGACAGTCTTTTCAACAAATGGTGCTGACATAACTGGACATCCATGTGCAAAACACATATGAATCTATATACAGGCCTTACATCCTTCACAAAATTAACTTAAAATGGATCATAGACCTCAATGCAAAACACAAAAATATAAAACTAGAAGATAACATAGGATAAAACCTAAATGATCTTGCATATGGAGATGACCTTTTGATAGAACATCAAAGGCATGATCCATGAAGGAATAATTGATAAGCTAAATTTAATTAAAATGGAAGACTACTGCTCTGAAAAGACAATGTTAGAAGAATGAGAAAACAAGCCACAAACTGGGAGGAAATATTTGTAAAAGACACATATGATAAATGACAGTAGACCAAAATATACAAAGAACTCCTTAAACTCAACAATAAGAAAACAACCCAATTAAAAAATGAGCCAAAGACCTTACCAAACACCTCACCAAAGAAGATATACAGATGGCAAATAGGAATATGGAAAAATCCTGTGTATCATATGTCATCAGGAAAATGCAAATAAAAATAAGATATGACTGAACACTTATTAGAATAGCCAAAATCCAAAACACTAACACTAAATGCCAGTAAGGGCATATAGCAGCAGGAATTCTCATTCACTTCTGGTGGGAATGAAAAATGGTACAGCCACTTTGGAAGATAGTTTGGCAGTTTCTTACAAAACTAAACATACTCTTACTATATGATCCAGCAATCAGGCTCCTTATTGTCTACTTACAGGAGTTGAAAACTTATGTCTATGCACACATACCTTTATAGAAGCTTTATTCATAATTGTCAAAACATTGGCTTTGGAAACAATCAAAATATCCTTCAGTAGGTGGATGGATAAATAAACTATGGTAAATACAGACAACAGAATATTATTCAGTGCTAAAGAAAAACGAGCTACGAAGCCATGAAAAGACATGGAGGAAACTTACATGCATATTAATAAGTGAAGGAAGCCAATATTAAGACTACATACTGCGTGATTCTAACTACATGACATTCTGAAAAAGGCAAAACTAAGCAAACAGTAAAAAGATCAGTAGTTGCTAGAGGGTGGGGAGTGGGGAGAGGGATGAATAGGCAGAGTACAGATTTTTAGGGCAGTGAAATACTCCATATGTATCCACTACAATGGTGGATACATGTCATTACACATTTGTCCAAACCCATAGAATCCACAATACCAAGAGTCAACCCTAATGTAAACTGTGGACTTTGGGTGATTATAATGTGTCAATGTAATAAATATACTACTCTGGTGGGAATGTTGGTAATGGAGGAAACTGTGCAAGTGTAGGGGCAGGCGATATATGAGAAATCTCTATAGCTTCCCCTCAATTATGCTGTGTACCTGAAACTGCTCTTTAAAAAGTCTATCCTACAGCTAACAGCAATATGTGTACATGTATAACATATTGCTGCTAGCTGTAGATTTTCTATATGCACACACATACACAAACATATACTGTTTTTTCACTATCAGCTCTCAATTCGTCATACCAGTGAGCTATAAATTGATGCAGTGTGTGCTTTGGAGGTTCAGCCTCAGGTTACATGTCCCAGCTTCCCCACTCCCTTTTGTACAAAAGGACATAACAAGTTCTCCTGATATTTGAAATAGCAGCTTAAAGATGAAATACAATTTTACTTAAATATTTATTTTTCTTATTTTCCAGAGATATTTTAAACATCTGGCCTTTTTGCGGGGAGAGGAATAAGAGTTCCACCTAACAGAGCAGAATTTTGTAAACAGACATTTCATGTTTGGTGAAAGCAGGTCTGGGGATCCTGGAAGACCATATACCAGCAGACATGAATCTGTTTACTGTTTGTTCAAATGAAGTTGGTTATAGGCTGCTCATTGCTTCTGGACACAAAAGTCAAAAAATGAGCCAAAGACCAAATAATTGCTATTTTACAGTGGTGGCTTCACCAAGTTGTTGCCCCTTTCTGTTTCTTTCACATGCACATTGATTTCATTAATAGTCAGGTATTATGGTAATGAGCTTAAGCACGTAAAGAGGGCAACTAGATTCCACCACTCCAGGGCGTGTGATTCATTATTTTTATACAGCTTTGTTGAGGTATAATTGACACACAGTAAGTTACCCATATTTTAAATATGCAGTTGAAAAATTTTGATATATATACATACAGTCACACATCATTTAACAACAAGGTCACATTCTGAGAAATGCATCCTTAGACAAGAACTCTGATTTGTTACACATAAGCCCCAGCAGAGGTAGGCTTTTGCAGTGATGGGCAGGACTTTGGGTGAGGGATGTGCATGGTTGTGGGGAATCTGGGCAGTCCACTGAGTGGGGAGCTTCTGACCACAAGGCAAGGCACTAGATGAAGGTGGATTCTGAAGGCACTGCTACTGTTCTTTGAATTGTGGTCAAGCTGACATCTTGGGAGGATATGATTAAGCCACATACATTGACAAAGTAAATAAAGTCATAACTACAAAGATTAAAAAGATTAAAGAAAATTTATAACCTGCTGCGGTAGATGCAGTAAACACTGTGATCTGTCTTCAAGAAACAACTTGTTGTCCACCTCCCGGGAATATGGTTAGCAGATGCCCTTCAGCTTTCAGCACCTTCATGGGCTGCCTCAGTGGCAGAGATCTGCCCTGTTCCAGGTTACAGCCCTTCCTGGGGCAGGCCACAGGCAGTGATACATTGACATGGGGATATCAAGGCCTGGCCATCTCAGCCCAGTTCAGTGCAACTCTGAAGGGCCACTCTAGCTCCAGAGCTTCATGTGGGGTTGGCCACAGCTGTCTTTGGGTCTGCATTAGTCTTGACTTCCCTCTCTTCCCACTCCTTTATCCTCTACTCCCTGAATCACAATGTTCACTTTCTGGGAAACCTAAGCTGTGACCAGAGCTAAGATAATACAGTGCTCAGAAATAACCAATTTCCTTTTGGTCATTTTCCAGCCAGTGTCAGAATCCCTTTTTAACACTATTTTTGGGTGGAACCATCTCCATTTACTGTTCCATCTTCGGACCACTATAACAGCACTTAAATGAATAAGTGGGGGCCACATTAAAATTTAAAACTTCTGTTTAAGACTTTATTAAAGAGTCAAAAACAAAGCATCACAATGAAACAAGATTGGGGCAAAATATAACTCTGTATCTTCCATGTATTAAAAAAATCCCTGCAAATTAATAAGAAAAAGACTCCAAAATAGAAGTATATACAAAAGACTTGAGCAGACATTTCATAAAAGATGAAATCAAACACTAAATAAATGTGTGAAAAGTAGCTTGCCCTCACTAGTTATCAGGGGAATGAAAATTAAAATCTCACAGTGAACTACACACTCACCAGAACAGCTAAAATGAAAGAAATAGAAAGTATCATCTTTTTTGGAATATGCCAAGCAACTAGAATGATCATATGTTGGTAGTACGGTACAATCATTTGAAAATATTGGACAAATATATGTGTATATACATATATACAAACATATGTGTGTATATATATATCCTAGATATATATATCCTAGATATATATATCCTAGATATATATCCTATAGGATTATATATGTGTATATATATATATATATATACACACCTAGGAATATATATATATATAATATATATACACCTAGGATTATATAATCCTAGATACATATATATTATATATATATAAAATATATATATATATCCTATGAGCTAGCAACTCCACTGCAAGGTATATATCCAATAGAAATACATACATGTTTATAGAAGCACCATTCATAATAGGCAAGACAAGACAACAATCCAATACCTATCAACAGTAGAACAGAAAAATAAATAATACAGACATACATTGGGATACTGTACAGCCATTAAAATCAACAGTTGCCACACCCACAACAGCATGGATGAATCTTACAGGCATACTCTTGAACAAGAGAAGCCACCTTTTTGTAAAGGACATGCCATATGAGTCCAATGACAAAGTTCAAAAACCAACCAAACTAATCTATAGTGTTAGAAATCAACCAAATTAATCTATAGTGTTAGAAATCAACCAAACTAATCTACAGTGTTAGAAATCAGGGTACCCCTTGGGAGGGGATAGTTTCTGGAAAGAAGTGCAAAAGCAGCCTCTGGAATGTTAATATTCTGTTTCTTAATCTGCCTACTGTTTACACAAGTTTCCTCACTTTAGGAAAATTCAGTGAGCTGTGTTTTTTATTAAGTTTGTACTTTTCCATAGTATTTAATAGAAGGAATTATTTTAAAATTAACTTGTGGATAAATATTTGTTATCTAACTGCAGTGAATTTCCATTCATTTTAGACATTAATTGCTATTTTACAGTGGTGGCTTCACCAAGTTGTTTCTTTCACATGCATATTGATTTCATTAATAGTCAGGTATTATGGTAATGAGCTTAAGCATGTAAAGAGGGCAACTAGATTCCACCACTCCAGGGTGCATGATTCATTATTTTTATACAGCTTTGTTGAGGTATAATTGACACCCAGTAAGTTACCCATATTTTAAATATACAATAGAAAAGTTTTGATGTATATACATATAGTCACATATCATTTAACAACAAGGATACATTCTGAGAAGAGCATCCTTAGGCAATTTCATCACTGTGTGAACATACTTACATAAACCTAGATGGTATAGCCTACTACACACCTATGCTATATATTATATCCTATTGCTCATAGGCTACAAACCTGTATAGCATGTTACTGCACTGACTAGTGTAAGGAAATAGTAACATAATGGTAAGTATTTGTGCAATAGAAATTTTCTGGCTCCATTATAATCTTATGAGACAGACGTCATATATGTAGTCTGTCATTGACCAAAAGTTACTATGTGGTACATGACTGTATTTGTAAAACTATCAGTACAATCAACATGGTGAACACACACATTAGTTTCCTTGTGCCATTTTGCAATCTTTCCACCCTGTCCTTCCACCATCATATGATATATACTCTTGTTTGGTTTCTTTTATTTTACTTTGAGCTTTATATGTGTGTTATGTGTCTTAGTAGTTCATTCCCTTTTATTTCTGTAGGATTACATTGTATGGATATACTAAGATTTGTGTGCCTATTCATCTCTTGATGGACACTTGGCTTGTTTCCAATTTTTCATAATCACAAATAAACCTGCTCTGAACATTTATTTTAAAACCTCTGTATAAATATAGGCTTTCCTTTCCCTTGGATAAATGTCATGGAGTGGAATGGTTAGGTCATATGGTAGGCATATTTTCAACACTTGTTTGTCACTTGTTTGGAAGCAGCTTACAACCACCACCTTTATCTTTAGAATAATTGGTCCATTCCATTTTGCTTTCTGAGTGGCACTTTTCTACCCTCTGATTATCTGATTACCTTTCTTAGAAGAAAGAGTCGAATAAGGAGTTGTTTCTACTTACTAACTACCTTGTAGTAAATCTGTTTTCCTGTGGAAAACTCGAGATGTCTCCTTTGTAGTGAGCTGTAAATGCAGAGGCATCTCTGAGTTGGAAGTGTTTAACATTTTACTTTCCTGTTTTCAGGTTCCATATTCCTTGGAAGAGTAACGACATTTTCTCCTCTTACTAATATTTGTTAAATTTTTATTTAAATTTTACTTTCCTCCTTCATAGCATTTTACCCTTGATATCTGAATAAAACAGAAAGGTATTAAAAAAGAAGACTGGGCAATATTTAAAATGCCTTCTTTAAATAAGCAAGGATTAGGCAGAGAGTGACCTAACGTCATCCCAGGTGTTCATACTTGCTTACTGACTAGAAAGGAACTGTACAAGATGTCATAACTCTAGAAGATGTGGTATCTGTGCCGTATACCCAGATATACCTCCAACCACCAGATGATGGGAACAGCACAGGTGCAGCTCCAAGCACAGAAGACAGCTCCTCTATTGGTCCGTGCAGCGGGACATCCTATTCTGTGGGTAGGACTGACTCAAAGTTATTTCAGGCAGAAAGGGCGGATGGAAAATATAATGAAGCCAATGCAGGGATATGTTTGCAGACTAGGAAAGAATATGATCATCTAGGAGATTGTGTCCAGATCATGGTCAAAACACCGATGACCACAGCAGAAGTTATCATTCAAGGGAACAGGGCTTAAGGGAAAATTATACTGTGGAACTCGCAGGGTATTTTTATACAAATTAAATCAAGTTAAAATCAACAATGATTATCTTCACATGAAAAAAAAGGGTTATGTAAAATTAGCCTCAGAGATGCCTTTTACCTGGTACTATGAAAAAAGTACGTCTGCTTCTAACCATGAATTAACACTTATCTGCTCTCTTGATCTCATCCTATTCTTCCACGATCTATTTTCTTTTTTTAAGCAGATTTGAGATATAATTACATACTATAAAATTCATTTATTTAAGCCACACAATGAAATGTTTTTAGTGTATTCACAGAGTTGTGCAAATATCAGCACAATACAATTTTGGAACGTTTCATATTAAAAAAAAAAAAATGTCCACTGGCAGTCGCTCCCCATATCTTTTTCCCCTAGCCTCTGGCAACAACTAATCTACTTTCTGTCTCTATGGATTTGCCTATTCTCAGTCTTCATATAAATGGAATCACACAATATATGGTGTTTTGTGAAGGGCTTCAAGCTTATGTAAGCTTGAAAGCTTACATAATGCTTTCAAGATTCATATTCACGTTGTGTCATGTCAGTACTTCATTACTTTTTATTGATGAATAGTATTTCATTATATGAATATACCATATTTTGTTTATCCGTTCATCAGTTGATAGACAATTGGGTTATTTCCACATTTTGGCTACCAGGAATACTACTACTCTGAGCACTTGTGTATAGGTTTTTGTATAGAAGTATTTTTTTTTTCTCTCAAGCATATACTTAGGAATGGAATTTCTGGGTTATATCATAACTCTGGGAAATGCCAAACTGTTTTAAAGCGTGACTGCACCATATTACATTCCCACCAGCAATGGATAATGGTTTCAATCTCTCTATATTCTTTCTGACACCTATTATTTTCTATCTTTTCTTATTCTAGCTATGCTAATGGGTTCAAAGTGGGATCTCTTTGTGGGTTTGATTTGCATTTTTCTGATGACTAATGATGTTGAGCATCTTTTTATGTTTTTATTAGTCATTTGTATATCTTATTTGTAGCAATGTCTATTCAAATTATTTACTTATTTTTAACTTACTTTTCATTATCGAATTGTAAGAGCTCTCCATATATGCTAGGTACATGTCTCTTTTTACAAATTTGATTTGAAATTTTTTTTCCATTCAGTGGTGGTCTTTTCACTTTGATTGTATTATTTGCTGCACAAAAGATTTTAATTATGATAAAGTACAATTAACCTATTTTTTATTTTGTCATTTGTGTTTTTGGTGTTACATCTAAAAAATCATTGCCTGAATCCAGGTCACAAATATTTATTCCAAACCTTCTTCTAAGAATTTATAGTTCACACTCTCAAATTAGGTCTACGATTCACTTTGAGTTAAATTTTTATATTTTGTGAGGTAGGAACACAGCCTCATGATTTTTACATGTGGATATACAGTTCTCTCACGACTGTTCGTTGAAAAACTGTTCTTTTTTCATTGAATTGCCTTGCTATCTTTGTTTAAAAGTCAGTTGAGCACAAATAATAAGGATTTATTTGTAAACCCTTGATTCTATTCCATTTAGATAGATAAGACAGACAGACAGACAGACAGATAGCTGATAGATAGCCGATAGACAGATAGAGAGATAGATAGATAGACAGATAGATATCCTTAAGCTAGTACATGCCGTCTCAATTGCTATGGCTTTGTTTTGAAATTTGGAAATTTGAGTCCTTCAATTTTGTTTTTATAGGATTGGTTTGACTATTCTAGATTTCTTGCATTTCCACGTGAACTTTACAATGAGTTTGTCAATTTTTGTGAAAAGCAAACTGGGATTCTCTTTTTTATAAGAAAGCCTATTAGGATTGTTATATTCAGTCTCTCAATTACTTTAATGAATATTGCCATCTTAAAAATATTAAGTCTTCTAATATGTGAACACAAGATGTCTTTACATTTCATTGGTTCTTCTTTAATTTTTCAGCAATATTTTGTAATTTTCAGCATACAAGTTTTTTTTTTTTTTTTTTTTTTTTTTTTTTTTTTTTTTTTTTATGAGACGGAGTCTTGCTCTGTCACCCAGGCTGGAGTGCAGTGGCGCGATCTCCGCTCACTGCAAGCTCCGCCTCCCGGGTTCACGCCATTCTCCTGCCTCAGCCTCGCCGAGTAGCTGGGACTACAGGCGCCCGCCACCACGCCCGGCTAATTTTTTTGTATTTTTTTTAGTAGAGACGGGGTTTCACCGTGGTTTCGATCTCCTGACCTCGTGATCCGCCCGCCTCGGCCTCCCAAAGTGCTGGGATTACAAGCGTGAGCCACCGCGCCCGGCCCAGCATACAAGTTTTTAATCTTTTGCCAAATCTATTTCTTTTGAACATTACAGCATTGAAAAAATTGTATTTCATTCAATGCTATAGTATTTCAATACCACAAATGGAATTGTTTTCTTAATATTAATTTTGGAATCTTCATTACTAAAGAAATAAAATTGATTTTTGTGTCTTAATATTGCATCCTGAAACTCTGCTGAACTCATTTATGAGTTCTAATAGTATTTTAATCAATTCCTTATGATTTTCTATGTACAAAATCATGTCAACTGCAAATAGATATTCTTTTACAATTTGGATGCCTTTTTTTCTCTTTCTTAATTAACCTAGCTAGAAATTCCAATACGATGTTAATAGATGTGGTGAGAATAAATATCCTTGTCCTGTTCTGATCTTGGGGGAAAACATTTGGTCATTCACCATCAAATATAATATAATCTATGGGGTTTTTGTAGACATCCTTTGTAAGGCTAGATAGTTCCATTTTAACTCCAGTTCTTTGAGTTTTTTTAATCATGAATAAGTTTTGCCATGTGTCAGATTTTGTTTTAGCATCTATTGAGATGATCATGTGACTTTTGTCCTTTATTCTATTAATATAATGTACATATTAGTTGGTTTTCGGATGCAACCATTACCTTGCATTCCTGGGAGAAATCCTTGTCATAGTGTATAATGCATTTTATATGTTGTTGGATTTCGCTTGCCAGTATTTGGTTGAGGATTTTCTGTATTATCTTCGTAAGAAATATTAAGTTACAGTTTTCTTTTCTTGTAATATCTTTGTCGGGCTTTACTATCAGGGTAATAGTGGCCTGGCCTTATGTGTTGGAAAGTGCTCCCATTTCTTCTATATTTTGAAAAAGCTTGTGAAGGATTGGTTTTTATTCTTTGGGTGCTTAGCAGAATTCCCCAGTGACGCCAACTGGTGAATTTGGAATTTTTTTGTGGAAAGTGTTTTTAAATTTAATAATCCAACTTTTTATACATAAATTCAGATTTTCTATTTCTTCTTCAGTCAGTTTTGATAGTTTGTGTCTTTCTAAAAATTTGTCCATTTGATCTCAACTACTTAATTTGTTGGCATAGAATTGCCTATAGATTCCTTGACAATCCTTTTTATTTCTGTAAGGTCAGTAGTGTTGTGTCCCCTCTTATTCCTGACTTTAGTAATTTGAGTCTTCTCTTATCTATTTGTCAGTCTAAAGAAAGATTTGTTAAATTTGTTGATCTTTTGAAAGAATTAATTTTTTTGTTTCATTTTTTTTTCTGTTGTCTAATTCTTCTCTAGTCTTTATTGTTTCCTTTTTTGCTAGCTCTGGGTTTAATTTGCTCTTCTTTTTCTAGTTTCTTAAGGTGGAAGATGAAGTTATTGACTTTTTAAAATATTTGCATTTATACTAATAACATTCCATCTGAGTTCCTCTTAATTGTATACCATACATTTTGGTATATTGTGGTTTTGTTTTTATTTATGTCAATTTTTAAAATTTATCTTGGATTTTCTTCTTTGACACATTAGTTATTTAGGGGTGTGTTGTTTAATTTTCACATATGTGTACATTTCCTGAATTTCCTTCTCTTATTGATTTCTAATTTAATTCCTGTGTGGTCAGAAAATGTATTTGTAATCTATTGATTACAAATGTAATGTAATCTATTGATATCTGTTTTATGGCTGATCACATGGTCTATTGTAGAGAATGTTCCATATGTGCTTTAGAAGACTATGTATTCTGTATTTGAGTAGAATGTTCTACAGATATCTGTTGGGTCTAGTTACAGTGTTATTCAAATTGTTTATACTCTGTTGATCTTTTGCTTACTTGTTCTGTCCATTATTGAAAGTGGGTTATTGAAATCTCCAGCTGTTATTGTTGAATTGCCTATTTTTTCCTTCATTCTGTCAGTTTTTGCTTTATGTATTTGGGGGCTCTGTTGTTAGATGCATAAATGTATGTAATTGTTATATCTTCAAGATGAATTACCCTTGTATCATTGTAACGTGTCTGTATTAGTCTGTTTTCATGCTACTGATAAAGACATACCCAAGACTGGGAAGAAAAAGAGGTTTAATTGGACTTACATTTCCACATGGCTGGCAAGGCCTCAGAATTATGGCGGGAGGCGAAAGGCACTTCTTACATGGTGGCAGCAAGAGAAAATGAGGCAAATGCAAAAGCAGAAACTCCTGATGAAACCATCAGATCTCATGAGACTTATTCACTATCATGAGAACAGTATGGGGGAAACTGCCCCCATGATTCAAATGATCTCCCACTGGGTCCCTCCCACAGTACTTGGGAATTATGGAAGTACAATTCAAGATGAAATTTGGGTGGAGACACAGCCAAACCATACCAGTGTCCCTCTTTATTTCTAGGAACATTTTTGTTTTATTTTCTATTTTATCTGATATAAATTACCAGGCTAACAATCATTCACTCCATGTATCTTATAGTTGTTGTTTGAATAATGTAACTTTTTTCATTTTAATTTTAAGCTGTTTTTAATCTAAAGTGTGCTTCTTACAGAGAGCACACAGTTGGATCCTGTTTATTATTTTTTAATCCAGTCTAAATATCTGCCTTTGATTGGACTGTTGAATCCATTTACATTTAATATTATCATTACATACTTGGATTTTATCTCCATTTTACATTTTCTCTATATATGTCATTTTTTTTATTCTATTTTCCCCCAGCTTTATTGAGGTATAACTGATATATTTTAAAAAATTGCACATATTTAACATAAACAATTTGATGAGTTTGAACATATGAATACACTTATAATAATATCACTACAATCAAGGTAGTAAACATATTCATCACCTCCAAAAGTTTTCTTGTGACCATCTGCTTTTATAAATGCGTAATATGATATTGCTAATTATAGGCACTGCTGTAAACTTACACCTATTGAACAACTCCCCATTTCTACCTCTCCCATCCTCTGTCAGCCACCATTCAATTTTTTACTTCTATAAGTTTGATTTTTTGATGCCTTATAAGTGGAATCATGCAGTATTTCTCCTTCTGTGATTGACTTATTTAACTTAGCATAACGTTTTCAAGAAATATCAATATTATCATAAATGGTAAGATTTCTTTCTTTTTAAAGCTGAATAATATTCCATCGTATGTATATACAGTTGACCCTTGAACAACATAGGTTTGGACTGCACAAGTTCATTTATAAGTGGATTTTTTCAACCAAATGAGGATCCAAAATACAGTAATTATGTAATCTAAAGCCTGTTTATACAAAAGGCCTACTTTTCGTATACATGAGTTCCACAGGATGGAATATAAAACTAAGTATGCATAGATTTTGGTATCCTTTCTTTTTAACACATTTATTAAGATATAATTCACAGGTATGTAAATTTTTTCACATACTCTGATTTAGAGTGTAAAGTTCAAATGTTTTAATATATTCACTGAATATATTATAAATTATATAAATTATATAATTATATTATTATAATATAAATAATCACTACGCAATTAGCATCATCTAATTAGCAGTAAATCCATTTATTCTCTCCCTAGACCTTCACAACCATTAATCTACTTTTATATATTTTCCTATTCTAGACATCTCATATAAATGAAATCACATAATATGCAGTCTCTTGCAGCTGACTTCTTTCACTGAGAATAATCTTTTCAAAGTCCATCCAAAAACATTCGGTGGAGAAAGGACAGCCTTCAACAAATGGTCATAAGAAAAACGAATATCCACATACAAAATAATGAAATTTGACGCTTATATCATCTGTAAGAGTTTACGAACAATGGATTAAAGACCTAAATGTAAGACTTCGAACTTTGAAACTCTTAGAAAAAATCACAGTAGGAAAATGTTATAACATTGCATTTGGCAGTGACTTCTTGCATAAGATACCAAAAGCACAGGTAGGAAAAGTAAAAATAGATAAATTGGGCTACATCAAAATTTAAAATGTCTGCATCAAAGGACATAATCAGTAGGATGAAAAGGCAACCTACAGAATGGGAGAAAATATCCATTCTGCAGAAAATTTGCAAATCATATATCAGATAAGGGGCTACTATCCAGAATATATAAAGAACTCTTATAACTGACAACCTCCAAAAAATAAAAATTAAAATCCCAAAATGAACAAATAACAAAACCCAAAACAAACTGATTTTTAAAATGTGAAAAGATCTTGAATAGCTATTTACCTAAAGATGGTACACAAACAGCCAACAAACATATGAAAGGATGCTCAACACCACTAATCATTAGGGAAATACAAATCAAAGCCACAAGGAGATATCACCTTATACCCATGAGAACTGCTACTATATAATATATATTGTATATATATTACATATATAAAATATAATTGTATTATATTATACATATACATTTTAAAATGAGAAAACAATTGTTGATGAGGATCTGGGGAACTGGAGGCCTTGCGCACTGTTGGTGGGAATGTAAAATTGTGCAACCCTTATGGAAAACTGTATGGCAGTTTCTCAAAAAAATAAAAATAGAATTACTATATGATCCAGTATTTACACTTCTGTAAATTGAAAAGAATTGAAAGCAGGGTCTTGAAGTGATATTTGCACACCTATGTCCATAGCAGCATTATTCATAATAGCCAAAAATAGGAAGTAACCCAAATGCCCATTAACTAATGAATGGATAAACAAAATGTGGAATATACAAACAACAGAATATTATTCAGCATTAAAAAACGAAGAAAATTCTGACACATGCTATGACAGGAACAAACCTTGAGGACATATGCTGAATGAAATAAGCCAGTCACACACACACACACACACACACACACACACACACACACACACACACCACTGTGTGATTCTACTTACATTAGGCATGTAGTGTAGTCAATTTCATAGAAACGGAAAGTAGAATAGTGCTTGTCAAGGGCTCACGGAGGCGGAATGAGAAGTTGCTGTTTAATGGGTGTAGAGTTTCAGTTTTCCAAGATGAAAAAGTTTTGAAAGTTGGTTGCATAACAATATGGATGTACCTTACACTACTGAACTATATACTTAAAAATAGTTGATATAGTAAATTTTATGTTATATGTATTTTACCACAATTAAAAAATTAGAAAAGAAGTAAGCTATGCAGAACAGGCTATGAGGTAACTGTTGTGGAAATAGAAACCATCCTATCAAGGGAACACGATTCTGCACATGTAAAGCTGAAAATATTGTCACCCTGTCAAAGATAGGAGATCCAATGTTCAGCACCAAAAAAAGGTGGCGTTGGGGGAGGTTCTCTATAGAAATTGAATGGATCATATGGGAAGAACTTGAGCTTTTATTATGAATGTTGGTGCTCCAGTGAAAAAAAAATCCCTTAACACACTTACTCTGCCATTTGGGTTACTGGGGGCTTGAGAGGTGGCTTATCCCACCCGCTCATGTCAAGATAGAACCACACTGTTGACACACTATATAGATGTACGTAATACAGGCATCCCTCGGTATCATGGGTTCCACATCCATGGATTTAACCCACCACAGATGGAAAATGTTCCAAAAAGATTGCATCTAGACTGAACATATGTAGACTTTTTTCATTGTCATTGTTCCCTAAACAATTCGTAGAACAACTACTTATATAGCATTTACATGGTATTCAGTATTATAAGTAATCTGGACATTATTTAACATACACAGGAGGGTTTGCAGAGGTTATATGCAAATACTACACCATTTATATAGGGTCTGGAGCATAAGTAGATTACAGTGTCCACAGGAAGTCTTGGAACCAATCCCCCACAGACACTGGGGAATGACTGTAGTCCCATGCAGCCTTGCCACTCATGGAAGAGGTACATTGGAAACAGATCTACCTACATAGCAGGAAACTTACATCCACAGCCTGGAATCATAAATCTAGACTTTCATTCTCTCAATGAATAGGCATAAAATCAACATCACAAACAAGGACTACAAAGACAAACACGCAGAAAGTCCAACCCTGGAAGCTGAGATGTTACTCCAAGAACAAAGGAGAATTTATCAGCAGCAACATTTGAATTTATAATGACAGATAGTTCATCCACAAAATAAGAACAAAATGCTATGAAGAAATGAAAAGCAATAAAAATGCTTAGGATTTTAAAACATAGAAATAATAGAAGAACTTGAAGATAAAGTTGAGGAAATTTCAAAGAACATAGAGAAAAATAAAAATGGAAATTATGAACGAAAAGAAATGAGATATATAGGTCCAATGGCCAATTAACGAGTACCATAGAGATAAGTCAGAGAAACTGGCACATAAAAACTTTTTCTTCTTGTAAGGGAACATGTTTAGGGTCTTCCCTTTATCCCTGGAATTTATACATTTCATCTGAATATTTCTATAACTTTTCATTATTCTTCAAAGTTGCATGGGGGTTATTTTAATTTGAAGATTTAAATATTGCTTTGGTTCCAATAATTTTTCTTCTGTTAATTCCTTGAGTTTCTCTTCTCCTTCTTTTTCTCTCTCTTTTTGTTCTCAGATTGAAATTAGATTTTGTTGAGCTATCATTTAACTCTCACTTTTCTCATACATTTCTTCTCCATTTTGTTGGGGAAGAAATTCCTCAATTCTATCTTCCAGATGACTAATTCTTACTCTACAGTGTTTTGCCTTGTTATTGATCCATTTCCTAGGCTTTTTAGTTTGATAAGGAAGTTTAGGGGATTTTTAGCTTTTCATTTTCAAAAATTCTTCTTAATCTCTACTATTCTTTTTTGGAATCACTATCCTTTCACATTTCTTCAAGTCTTATCTATTTCATGTATTGTGTTTGTTTCCTCCAGATCAGTTGTTTCATTCGTTTTATTTTTTTAGTAACAACTGACTCTAAATAAAACAGATACAATGCATGAAATAAATAAGACTTGAAGAGATGTGAAAAGATGAGTCCATAAAAGGACAGTAAGCTTTGCAAGCCCCAAAGCACATTATCCAAACTATGCTGCATAATTACACATCACAGAGCTTGGGATGAAGTAGATACTCAGTAAATAGTGACAAGGAAACGCATTCCATCTCTTTAAAATATATCAGGCCTTGAATAATCATTTCTCTACATTGACTGAAGTGTGGAGAAAACAATAACAGGGATGGTTTCTGGATCACGAGATCACAGAAGCATTATAAGTTTATAGTCTTAGAAGACAATTTTAACACACCAAGAAACAGCTGTCCTCCCCTTGTTCGATGGGAAAGGATGGACATGGTAAAGACACATAAGCTCTTGTGTAACTTCTACTGCGGTCCTGTGCACAACGCCCCACTATTTTGTAGCCTCACAGTCTCCAATAGCCATAGGAAACCCTGAGCTGAACAGAAAAGGTCTGGAGAAGCTGTTGTTATAAATTTGCAATTCCACTGGGAGGCCACTACCCTGACAGATCAATCAGAGGAAAGACATAGCCAACTGTGAGTTTCTAGCATCTTTTTGGGAAAAGAGTGTCAATGGTGAAAATGGAAATATTAAACAAAGAGAAAATATGAGCAGCAATGTAAACAGGGAAGAAGAGGCACACACTAATTGTTGGAGTGCAAATGTGTACTAAAAATTATTTTCACATAAATTAGAATAACCATTTACTTTAAAATGCAGCCAAGTGTTTCTCCTTCCGTCTGAAGTCCATTTGATCTGTTATATTTTTTTAAAAAAGATATTAAATAATAAAAACACCCTCAATTCACTTGTGTGTGTATGTGTTTCAGAAGAAACTCAAATCAATTTGGATCATTTTTGGCTACAAATAACAGAAAACACAAATCATGGTAGCTTAAACAAGATGCAGGCTTATTTTTCTGTCGTGTAAAATAAACCCAGGGGTACATCAAGCAATGATTTTGAGAAACCCAAGGATTTTTGCTTATTTGTTTGTCGATCTCTCAGCTTCACCATACTTAACACTGGCTTCCATCAACATCACATGACCATAACCATCACATTTTCGCTGTAGTTCTAGCCATCACCTCTGTATTCCAGGCAACAGAAAGGAGAAAGGGAGTTAGGGAAAAACAGGTACATGTCCTCGTTTTGTCAGCCCCTTCTACAGAATATTTTCCAAAAGTCCTACCAATAACAATCATTTTAGATTTTGTCACCTGTATCTGCAAGGGAGACTGTGAAATGTAGAATTTCAGTTAAGTACATTGCCACCCCCAATAATATTAAGATTCTATTAGAAAAAGAAAAAGGGTAGCTAAATGGTATTTAGGCAACTAGCATCCCACCCATCTATACACTACAAAATTAGCCACATAGGTAGAAATAATCCTTATTTGTTGTTACATTATAACTTTTTTTTTTTTTTTTTTTTTTTTGAGATGGACTCTCACTCTGTTGCCCAGGCTGGAGTGCAGTGGTGCAATCTCGGCTCACTGCAAGCTCCGCCTCCCGGGTTCACGCCATTCTCCTGCCTCAGCCTCTCCGAGTAGCTGGGACTACAGGCGTCCGCCACCACGCTCGGCTAGTTTTTTTGTATTTTTAGTAGAGTCGGGGTTTCACCGTGGTCTCGATCTCCTGACCTCGTGCTCCGCCCGCCTTGGCCTCCCAAAGTGCTGGGATTACAAGCGTGAGCCACCGCGCCCAGCACATTATAACTTTTACAAGTTTTATGTGCCGATGTACGTGCCTGGGCCTTTTCTAATAATTCTGTGATCAATTACCGTTTAGTGATTAGTCTCTGGCTCAGTGCTTTCACATATATTATCTCACATACTCTTTAAAGTAACCTTGTAAACTAGGGATTATTATCATCAATTTACAAATTAGAACAGAGGTTTAGTGTGATGAAAGATCTTATCCAATGATACAAGGTTAGGAAATACCAGAATTAGGCCCCAATAACAAATGACCTAATTCTAATTTCAAGGCTATTTCCATGATATAACCTCTCCTGGCAGTTTATATTTCCTTCTCAGGGTCTGTCTTGTTACAGGGAATTATATAATTTACACCCGACTACCATCTTATCCACCTGGCTTAGTTTGCTCAAGCTTATTAGCTAAAAAAGAAAGTATTTATCTCTTTTACAAGGCCGGGTGCGCTGGCTCACGCCTGTTATCCCAGCACTTTGGGAGGCCAAGGCGGGCGGATCACTTGAGGTCAGGAGTTCCAGACCAGACTGGCCAACATGGTGAAACCCTGTTTCTACCAAAAATATAAAAACTTAGCTGGTGTGGTGGTGCATGCCTGTAATCCCAGCTACTTGGGAGGCCGAGGCAGGAGAATAACTTGAACCCAGGAGGTGAAAGTTGCAGTGAGCCAAGATCATGCCACTGCACCTCAGCCTGGGTGACAGAATGAGACTCCGTCTCAAAAAAAAAAAAAAGAAAAATGACCAAAATGTCTATGTATCAAAAATAGTGAAAAATATCAAATCATAGGCAGAACCAAATGTTAAGTTCTATGGCAAAGAGATATGTAGAAAGAAAGCACTTAATTTGTATTGACTTAAATTTCCTATGCAATTGATTTTTTTTTTACTAATTTATTCAACATGTATTGCCAGTAAGGTAAAGAAGCAGCCAGCTGTAATGCTGCATGTCTCAAAAGTTACAGATTCATCCTAAATGAATAGAGATTGACCTCCTTGCTCTTAAGTACCCAGAAACATCTGAGTACTCAAATTTTGTGAACACAACTTTCTTTGAAGTATTCCAATTTTCAATTTACAAACAAACAAAAGTCATGAGTATTTCGCCTGGTGCAGTTGGTGAAGAGAATTACTCAAAGAAGCATATTAGATGCAGTACAACCCAAACTCAAAATATCTGTCTGTGATGTTTTCTCTCAAGTGAATCTAAATTCTAATTACAAGGTGATTTGAACAAGATATAGAAAATAGGAGAGAGATTAAGGGGAAAATAATAGAAGATTGCTAGAGGCTTTGTCTATTAAGAGAGATAATTGATATTAACACTAAGATCAATAGAAAAAGTCTTAAGTAACTCAGATGAAATGTGTAAGAGAAAAGAAACATATGTATATATAAACCTCAAACACTAAAAAAATACTGTATCAGTCATATTAAAGGCAGTATATAAAAAGAAACGAGAAAACATCAAAAAAAGAGAGCACATTTTTAAACACAAACAAGACATTAGAAAATTGATCAAATACATCAGTTACCAAAATAGATATGAATAAAATTCCTAACTGGTTAAACATGGAGGATGAAAAGCATTTTTCTACTTCATTATATATGCTGAAAAAAAACAGTAAGAGACTTTTTAAAAACCAATTTCATTTTAAGTGAAATAAGGAAAAGAAACCTGCCAAAAATGAAAACTACAAGGTAGATGTGCCCACAAACAGTGCTATTTGGATCCCAAAGCAGAACACTGTTAGAGTTGACACAGAACCCTTCAGACACTGATCAGGAGACAGGTTTCCTGCTTAACGTGGCACAATATTGAAAGGCCTGTCTTGTGGTTCTTTGCTAGTAGTAAAATCAAACTCTATGGACTGGGCATGGGAAAAGGCAAATGATGTCCCTCAAAGGACCCAACCTGAAACCAATGAACAGCAGGAGAGGTGAAGTTGAAGGACAAATACATATGCTATTTCTAATTGTCTATGACCTATCCTGGGAGCCCAGAGAGACTGCTGGAGGTGAGACACAGCCAAGAAGGAGAAGAGAAAGTCATCACTAGGTTTCAGCACAGGGAGTGTGACTAAATATGTACTACTGTGAGTTACCCAGAAATGGAAAGGGGTGTGCCAAGGATTAAAAAAAAAAGATTTGGTAAAGTGTTTAAAAAAAAACAAATTCAAATAGAAATTTCAAGCTGTTCAAACTTCCTTTCTACCCCTGAAACACAATAGAAAACAGCCTGACCCTTTCAAGGATAAGTAACAAAGAGAAAAGAACCAGTTATGGACTTGTGAGCAGAAACCACGATGCAAAAACAAGGGAAGGAATGTCAGCCAGAGACAGAGGAAGCACACACAACCTAGGAGAAACTAAGGAAACAAACAAACAAACAGATTGCCATAGTAAGACAAATTATAAATAAAGAATAGCACAAAACATAAATATTCGAATAACAGGAGGAAGTAAAAAGTAAGCCTTCTAAAAAGATTAAAAAAGAAAAAAATAGAGAGAGAATGGAGGCATAAGTTCCACAGATCGGCTCCCTAGCCAAACAACCATAATTGGTGAAAATTATTATTTTTTAACTTAAAGTCTTTGAAAATTGTTTTAAGGGCATGCAGAAAATGAATAAACATTTTAAAAGTCTACTAAATCTTGGCAAGAACACTGAGAATTTGAGGCACTTGAGCCATGACCAGTTCTCTCTCTCCCTACTCCCAGTTCAGTATGACAGAAGCTTCGGTTACCCGTAAAGGGTTACTGTATCTCCCCAGTAGGACCAGACTACCAGTATTTCCCATCCTCTCCCAATTTCATGTCACAGAGGCTAAATTTCAGGCTAGTGCAGCCAAGAGATCACACGCTCCCTTCTTTCACCCAGGCACCACTCACAGGACAGAAGCTCTGCCTGAGGCTCAGCAGGCTGAGGTTACCAGGACCCCTATCACCCTCATTCCTGCTCACTCACAGTATAGAGGTTCCACACTGCGAGAAGCTAGCTAAGAAGACTAACAGCTATTTATTGCTACTAAATCAGGAATATTACTCCAAGAGAAGAAAGAGCCATTGTCCCCACCACCTTCTCTGGAGCAGTAGCTCAGAGATATTTCCCAGGGAGAGAGGATGGCCATAAGAACAGAGAACACCTAACCTCTCCCCAAAGGAACTGACTTTATATAAAACAGAGTATGGGGAAGTTCAAGCCTAAGGGCACTTTCACAAACAGAGAAGACTTTGATTGTAAAGTTTTAACTTCTTGAGAGCAACACACTAAACTATAAGCCAGATAGATTATCAGAGACAACTAGAGAAACAGCCAAGAAGTCCCCTACTGTGGTCAGAGCAAACCTCAAAGATTGGCCTATAACCTAACCCTGCAAATAGATTCAAGTTTGATTGGATGAGACTATGGATTAATCTATGTCCCAGGATACTGGTGATAACAATAGAGCAATCCGATGGCAATTAGAGATGCCTAACAGCTGGGTATGATAGTAATAAAAGCCAATAGCTTAACAGAGCGAGCAGGGAAAGAGATAGTTAAGAAAAGCTCTTGTAAAACAACTTTCACCAGAAGGTGACTGTGTGTGTACCAAAGGCTGTGCCCTCTAAGGAGCAATATCAGAGGCCTCACAGTAGAGAAGGAGGAATAGACATCAGTAAAATAGTCCAGACGTGTTATCAAACAAATAAATAAGCAAACAACAACAATAAAAATAAAATGCCCTGCAGGAGGAATCAATATCCACAGTTGCTAAAATATATTATCTAAATACCCAGTTTTCCAAAAAAAAAAAGAGACATACAAAGAAACAGAACATACACAGAAAAACAAAGGCAGAAATAGCTTGGTAAAGGACCTAGATGTCTGACTTAACAAAGAATTCAAAACAGCCACTATAAATATGTTCAGACAGATAGATATACACACATACATTACAATGATGAAATCCACACTTGAAGAAAGAAAAGGTATCAAAAAACAATTTTCAAAAAACTGTGACTATAAGAAAAGCTTGATGAAATCACACAAGTGAAAAGAGCAAAGTTTCTAAAACAGTGGAAGTTGAGACAGAAGATATATCATACACACATAATTTCTCTGATGAAGAGAATAAGAAAAAAACAAAAAATGAAGAAAGATGTAATAGAAGAAAACTTGCTTGAAAGAAGGATATGAATCCGCTGCTTTGAAAAGATTTGTTCCAGGAAAAACAAGCAACACATAATGAAGTTGCTGAATTCCAAAGAAAATGAAATGATCATATGCACATCTGCATTCTCTTTGACTAGTGAAAGAAAAATTTAGTTTAACACAGATATTGCTCACAAAATCCCTTCAATTTAAAATTTAAAAAATAATTTCTAAATAACTTCAGATAAAGAGAAAAACAAAACTGAATTTCTGCATACTGGCAGAATAGACATATAGATCAATGGAATGGAATGGAAAGTTCAGGAAAAACTCATCTAACCATGGTGAAATGATTTTTGGCAAGTGTGCTAAGGTCAGTCAACGGAGAAAGAACAGTCTCTTCCACAGTGCTGGGACAATGGATATCCACATGCGAAAAATACTTACCTCACATTATATGCACAAATTAACTTAAAATGAATCAAAGACTGAAATATAAGAGCTAAAATCATAAAACACTTAGCAAAAAAACATAGAGATAAATCTTTAAGCCCTTGGATCTAGCAATGGTTTCTTAGGTATCACACCAAAGGCACAAGCAACAACAGAAAAAAAAATAAACTGAACTTCATAAAATTAAACATTATTTTGCATTATAAAACATTATCAAAAGAGTAAAAAACAATCCACAGAATGGGATAAAATATTTGCAAATCATATATCTGGAAAGGGTCTAGTATCCAAAAAATATAAGAAAGTCTTACAACTCAACAACAACAGAAAACAACTCCATTAAAAAATGGGCAAATGATTGACATTTCTCTAAAGAATATATAGACATGATGAACATGTACATGGAAAGATACGCAACATCACTAGTCACTAGGAAAATGAAAATCAAAACCACAATGAGATACCACCTCACACTCGCTAGGATATGGCTATTTGGCTGTAATAAACAAAAAATGGAAAAATAACAAGTATTACTGAGCATGTGGAGAATCGAAACCCTCGTACATTGCTGGAGGGCATGTAAATGGTACACCCGCTGTAGAAAAAATCTGGAGGTTCCTCAATAAGTTAAAGATAGAATTAGCATATATGGCTCAGCAATCCTACTTCAAAAGAATTGAAAACAGGTATTCAGATAAAAACTTGCATGTGAATATTCAAAGCCCCCCATTCACAATAGCCAAAAGCCAGAAACAAGTTTCTTAGTCTCAGTTTTGTTGTCTACAAAATCAGATAGTTGGAGTAGTTTGTACAAAGGTCCCTTCCAAGACCAGCTTTTGTAATCTTTATGTACATGAGCACCATTGTCATTAACAGCAGTCTTTTTTCTTTCTTTAAGAAAGTAAGATTGCCTCACACAGGGGTTACGATTTATGTTCTCAACCTCAAAGAGACATTGGAGGTGTGGGCAGATTGGAAAGGTGGATCTCATTCATTGTTAGGTAATCACTGGCAAAGTAGTTGATAACTTTTCACATATGGTCTCCTCTCTTTCCCTTATGTAAGTGTTTCAGTATCTCTTTCTAGAGAGACAGATAAAAATAAAATTTAGGCTCTAAGCACTATATCAGCTGTCACTTCAATTTGAGAACCACAGGTATTATTATGTAAGAAGAAATTTGCCTTCTCTTCTCAATACTTTTCTTTAATCTCTACTTTCTGGAATATAAATGAAATATAAGAGTTCTGACTTTTGAATGGTAAAAAATCACTGTAATCTGGTTTATGAACTGACAACACACACATGCAAATGGGAAGGCTGATAAGATAAAACATTTTAGATATAATAATATAGATCTAATATATTATTATAATCTAATTATAATTATAATCTAATATATTATAATCTAATTATAATCTAATATATTATATTAGATCTATATTAGATATAGATCTAATAGGTAATAATACATTCTAATAATAATATATAAGATATAATCAGAAAGCCCATTTTTACCAATTCCAGTTCCATGAAACTGCTCTCCAAGGGCTGCACTCCTTTCAATCCAACAAATACCTAGCCTGGTACAAAGGTAGGTCTGGATTTGGGCAAAGAAGACCATTTGCCTCCATTTCATCCCTGGATAATCAAAACCTCAACCAAAAGGTTGTCTTTGGTCAAACACAGAATGCTCACTTTTGCTGCCTCCCAAGAAAATGACCTCGTTTGTATTTGGGATGGAACTGTGGAAAGAGTTTGTTGCTTCCCAGCTTTTACTTTTCAAAGGCTTGCTGACATTCACCAAGTTCCATAATAGTTTTCAGTTCCAACCCGTTAGTTCTGAGACAGCTTTACAAAGCCACATTTGGAGGACAGAAAACAGCAATCCACGTCTCCCCTTTGTGGACAAAACAGAATCGAATCATCTTCAGAGGGGAGAAAAACCACATGAACGCAGACTGCTCAAATGATCCAGTACATCCTAGACAATCTGAAACCAACACGCATAAGGCAACATGGGTTATTTATGAGACACTGTCAGGGAAAAAGAAAAGCAAAAAAAGTAACTTAAAGTTCAAGAAACCCGCACGCCACTGCTGGGGGTAGCTCTGCGTGGGCTCCACAATGTTGCCCGCATTGTTTTGTGCTGACTGCGCCCAGCTCACGGGGCTTTTCATCGGCTCTTAAATCCACTGCTGCTCAAGCATGAAATATCTTTGGATTCCATTAAAAAAAAAATAAATGTGCTAACAAGCTGTTAAACCACATTTTACAACAAACGCATCAAACTGATGACTTAGCTTCAAAAATATGAACTAACCGAAATAATAAAGGCTTTGTAGAACTTGGATAAATGAAGTGATTACCTCACAGTGAGGGAGATCTGTGGGGCACATCACTATGTAATCAAAAAAATAAGTTCCTGGTCCTCAGAGAAACATTCAAAATGCTCTGCCTCTGTCTACCTACAGTCCTGAGCCCAAAGGGTTTGAACAGAGGGAAAAACAACACAGGTACAAAAAAAAGAAGCAGGCAGGGGTGGGAGAAAGAAAGAAATCAGTCAGTTCTTTGATTAACAAGACTTCTAGCTGGACTTAAGTACAAACAGCTGCCTAGACTCCAACAGCCAAGCCTAAATCTAAACACTCCACTGTTTACATAACCCAAACTTAATCAAGCGACCATCTAATCCACCAATTTAGAGTATCCCGAAGAGTTTCAGTGTAATGTTGGTTTTCTCACAAGCCCAGTGCATCAACAAGCTGTTTAAAAATGCCAGGGATTGCAGCTCTGTCCCCAGTCTTGCAGCATCTCCTGCCTGGTCATGCTACAGGGATGTTTAGGGGAGAATTGTTAGATAATGTGGGGTCATAAAGTACTTCCTGTTATTCTTCGGTTGGCATAGTGCACTGTATTTGTTTATGAAACCCAGAATCCAGGTTGTATTTATAAGAAAGTTTGGTTTGATAAGGTATAATTTTATAGCAATATTGTTACTAATAAGGAAATACATTTCTTTGTCAGAAACTTGACAACTACATGTCAAAAAGTATTATAGGAGATGTGCTCTAGGATGACCAGTAAAGGTAATTTTCATGAGGAAAAGGATAAGAAAAGAGAACTTATCATGATAAAGGTACTAGAAAAAGGAAAATGCTCATAAATATGAACTGAGGCTAAAATGTCAAATGCCAACAGAGGCCAAAATCAAAGAAGTCAGCTGGGTCCCAGTGTAGGGCAGTCAATATGGAACTATGGAGACTATGTCAGGTACCCACCTAAAGAAGGCACACGCTACCTAACCCCAACCCACTTAAAAAAAATTAAACGTGTACTGAGATATAATTCACGTACCACGTAATTTACACATTTAATATGTGCAATTCCATTATTTTTAGTATACTGACAGATTTGTGTAACCATTATCACAATTGCTTTTAGAACATTCTCATTCCCCAAAAGAAATCCCATGTGCCCTTTAGCAGTCACTCCCCATTTCCCGCCAAATGCCCAGCCCTGGGAAACCACTAATCCATTACCTCTACAGATTTGCCTATTCTGGATATTTTATATAAATGAAATCATACAATACTGGTCTTTTGTAACTTGTTTCTTTCACTCAGCATAATTTTACAAGGACTCCAACTCATTTTTTGCCACAAATGTGGGCCCAGTGTGGCCAGATCTTTCGAATTTTCAGAGAAGCTGGAAATAGGGATGCTTATGTGAAATTTCCAAATGTTAAATATTGACCACTAGTTCAAATTAGATGCACACTGTACAGTTTTCCCCCCAGTGGAAACCAAACAAATATGTCTGCCCATTGAATTCATACATGGACCACAATCTCATTCACTCTGGGGTTCATGAGACAGAGGGAGGGAAAAAGAAAGAGTGAAGCAAAATTCAAGAAAGCAGGAAAGGGTCTAACACACCTAGGCAAGAAATGAAGAGAGGAAGGTCTGGAAGGGAGAGGCAAGAGACTTCCATACAGCAAACAGTCTGATTCTGAATTTGGTCAGAAGGGCCACCACAACCTCAGCCAGGCTGACTCTGCCTTGGGGTATCAAAGCAGGATCTCACTTAATTGCACACATAGGCCCTGAAAAAAAAATAGCTTATTTCTAGAGCGAGAGAATGAGAGTCTAGCACTTTTAATAAGGTAATTCATTAAGATATTCATTAGTGTTAAATTAACCCTGTAAAACCCAAACTCTTGAGGAAATAATGTTAGATGTTAAGTACCCAGGGAAAAAGAAAGAAGAGAGTTTCTCAAAGAAGAGAGGCAAAAGGAGTGGAAGAGGAAGGACCCCCAGACTGAGAAAAGTAGGGCTAGTTGATAGGTCCCACTGAGAGCATCATGGGAAACCTCAGAGGAGAATAGCTGCTTATCTAGAAAGGCTGAGGCTGGATATGCGGTTACCAATGTAAGTTTAAAACTCCTGTGCTGAAATGTATTATGGAGCGAAAGCGAATCTTTTAAGTCCCATGAGGGCTTAGCTAGCAGAGAACATTGGCAGAATCTTGATGGTCTGGAGTAGAGAAGGCTCTTGGCTCTTCTGGATTGATATATGATTTTCTGGGAAGATTATTTCAATATCTTCTATGCTATACAAACTAGACGGGCATACCTCAATTTATTGCATTTGTCTTTATTATGTTTTTCAGATATTGCATTTTTACAAATTGAAGGTTTGTTAACAACCCGGCATCCAGCAAGTCTATCAGTGCTGTTTTCCCAACAGCATGTGCCCACTTTGTGTCTCTGTGTTACATTTTGGTAATTCTCACAATATTTCAAAGTTTTTCATTACTTTTATATCTCTTATTGTGACCTGTGATCAGTGAGCATTGGTGTTATTATTTTAATTCTTTTGGGGCACCACTAACCACAGCTATAAAAGACAGTAAACTTAGTTCATCAATGTTGCGTGTGTTCTGACTGCTCCACCAATAGGCTGTTCCTCCATCTCTCTCCTGTTCTGGCCTCTTTAGTCTCTGAGGCACGACAATACTGAAATTAGGCCAATAAATAACACAACTACGGCCTCTACGTGATCGGGTGGAGGGAAGAGTTGTAAGTCTCTCACGTGAAATCAAAAGCTAGAAACGATGAAGCTTAGTGAGGAAGACATACCAAAAGCCCAGAGAGGCCAAAGTTCAGCCAGTCATACCGGGTAGCTGAGTTGTAAATGTGAAGGAAAAGAAGGAAGGAATTAAAAGTGCTATTCCAGCGAACATACAAATGACAACAAAGTGAAAAAGCCTTACTGCTGATACGGAGAATGTTTGAGTGGTCTGGATTAAAGATCAAACCAGCTACAACATTTCCTTAAGCCAGCGCTTAATCCAGAGCAAGACTTCCACTCTCTTCAATGCTAGGAAGCCTGAGAGAAGTGAAGAAACTGCAGAAGAGAACTTGGGAGCTAGCAGAGCTTGGCTCATGAGGCTTATGTAAAGAAGCTACCTCCGCAACATAAAAGAGCAAGGTGAAGCAGCAAGTGCTGATGTAGGAGTTACAGCAAGTTACTCAGAAGACCTAGTGAAGATAATTGATAAAGGTGGTTACACTAAACAGACTTTGAATGGAGATGAAAACTCCTTGTCTTGAAGAAAATGCCCTCTAGGACTTTCATGGCTAGAGAGAAGCCAAGGCCTGGCTTCAAAGGTTCAAAGAACAGGCTGACTCTCTTCTTAGGGGTTAATGCAACTGGTGACTTTAGGCTGAAATCAATGTTTATTTGCCATTCTGAAATGTCTAGGGCCCTTAATCTACTCTGCCTGTGTGCTAAAAATGAAACAACAAGGCCTAGATGATAGCACATCTGTTTACAGTATGGTTTACTGAAAATTTTAAACCACTGTTGAGATTTACTGGTCAGATAAAAGATTTGTTTCAAAATCAGTGACAATGCATCTGGTCACCCAAGAGCTCTGATGGAGACTTACAAGGAGGTGAATGTTGTTTTCATGTCTGCTAACACAGCATCCATTCTGTAGCCCATGGATCAAGGAGTAATTCTGATTTATAAGTCTTATTATCTAGGAAATACATCTTTAAGGTCATAGCTGCCATAGATAATGACTTTTTTGATAGATCTGGGCAAAATAAATTGAAAACCTTCTGAAAAAGACTCACCATTCTAGATGCCATTAAGAACATTCATGATTCATGGGAGGAGGTCAAAATACCAATGTTAACAGGAGTTTAGAAGAAGTTGACTCCAACCTTTACAGATGACTTCAAGGGGTTCAAGACTTCAGTGAAGAAAGTAATTGCAGATGTGGTAGAAATAGTAACAGGACTGGAATTACAAGTGGAGCCTTCAGGTGTGACTGAATTGTTGCAATCTCATGATAAAACTTTCCTTGATAAGGAGTTCCTTCTCATGGATGAGCAAAGAAAGTCTTCTCTTAAGATGGAATATACTCCTGGTGAAGATTCTGTGAATATTGTTGAGATGACAACAAAGAATTTAGACTATTACGTACATTTAGTTGATAAGGCACTGGCAGGATTTGAGAGAACTGACTCCAATTTTGAAAGAAGTTTTGCAGTGATTAAAATGCTATCAAACAACGTCACATGCTACAGAGAAATCTTTTGTAAAAGAGTCAATTGATGCAGCAAACTTTATTGCTGTCTTTTTTTAAGAAATTGCCACAGCCACTCCAGCCTTCAGCAACCACAATCCCCATCAGTCAGCAGCCATCAACATCAAGGCAGGACCCTCTACCAACACACAGAGTATGACTGGATAATTGTTAGCAATTTTTAGCGATAAAGTATTTTTTATTAAGGTATGTATTTTTTATTAAGGTATGTATTTTTAGACATAATGCTATTACACACTGGATAAACTACAGTAGAGTGTAAATATAATTTTCATATATACTTGGAAACCAAAAAATTTGTGTGACTCACTTTATTGTAATATTGACTTTATTGTGGTGACCTGGAACCAAACCTGCAGTATCTCCAAGGTATACCTGTAGTTTATTTGATGATTATCTATTTTTCTAGAAATAGAAATCCCATATCCCAGGGCCACCAAATTCAATCCACCGTCATGGCTGAGTTCTTCAGAGGACAACTTGATGGGAGTAGACAGTTGCGGAGAGAAACAGTCATTAGAATCTTATTTGAAAGCCTGTCTGAGATTGTCTCTGTGGCGCAATCGGTTAGAGTGTTTAGCTGAAAGCCTGTCACTTTCTACTCAATTACCGTAAGTCTGGCATTGAGGACACAATGATTTTCTTTACTATTTCTAGGATTTACTCTCTTTAGGAATTTCTGCTTGCAGGTTTGCATTGGATTTAACTTGGGTGAAATTCAACTGCATTTTAAAAGTGTTTATTGTCTATGAATCCTGTGCCAGAATAGGTTCAGGAAGGCATCAACTTTACCCCCATAGAATTCACAGTAAGTCAATAACCACACACATTTTACTATAGTTTAATTTGTGGAAACCATGAAAATGAACAAAGTGCTACTAAGGTACATTAGACTAGCAAGAACCTTGGACATTATCCCCAAATGAAAATCTTACTAAGTAATACTTTAAAGTTTGTTAAACTTAACCATTTAAAAAATAAGTATTAGAATTATTATCATAGATAAGTTAAACAACAAAATAAATAGAATTAAATGAATCACTGTATATCTTTATCCCATGTAGCTGCAGTATAAACCTTCATTGTAAAACTATATTGAACATTGACTAAACTTAAGTTCATATTTGATTATAATAGACACCCAAAAAATAACAAAATATAGAAATTACAGACAATACAGTCTCTGAATGCACAAGTTTTTTATTAAGTTTGAAAATTCTAAAGTATCCTCTTAAATAATTCATTATCAAAAAGGAAAATCAAAACTATAATTTAAAATATGATGAAGGTGGCAATTTATATCATTGGATGAAATTAATATCAAGAAATGGTTTGGAGATGTTAACTATTCATAAACATAAAAATTTGGAGGAAGATATTACAAAGAGCCTGGGTTCAATGGCTCATGCCTGTAATCCCAGCACTTTAGGAAGCTGAGGTGGGAGGATTGTTTGAGGCCAGGAGTTTGGGATCAGTCCAAGCAACATAGTGAGACACGTTTCTACAAAAAAAAAAAAAAAAAAAAATTTAATTATCTGGGCGTGGCAGTGGATGCCTGTGGTCCCAGCTTCTTGGGAGGCTGAGGCAGAGGGATCACTGGAGCCCTGGAGCACAAGGCTGCAGTGAGCTGTGATGGCATAATTGCACTCCAACCTGGGTGACAGAATGAGACAAGGGAAGGGAGCGGAGGGGAGGGGAAGGGAGGGGAGGGGAGGGGAAGGGAGGGGAGGGGAGGGGAAGGGAGGGGAGGGGAGGGGAAGGGAGGGGAGGGGAGCGGAGGGGAAGGGAGGGGAAGGGAGGGGAAGGGAGGGGAGGGGAGGGGAAGGGAGGGGAGGGGAGCGGAGGGGAGGGGAAGGGAGGGGAGGGGAGGGGAAGGGAGGGGAGGGGAGCGGAGGGGAAGGGAGGGGAAAGGAGGGGAAGGGAGGGGAAGGGAAGGGAGCAGAGGGGAGGGGAGGGGAGGGGAGGGGAGAAGTGAGAGAGAGAAAAGGAACAAAACGACTTAATTTAAAAAAAAACTTTTTTAGAGATGGGGTCTCACTATGCAGTCCAGGCTGGCCAGGAACTCCTGGCCTCAAGCAATCCTCTTGACATAGCCTCTCAAAATTCTGTGATTACAGACATGAGTCACTACACCTGGACAAAGTCATTTAAATATAGATATTTTTAATATATAAAAGTTACAATTTCTGTATATCATAAATGAAAATTTAAAAACTTATTGGGAAATATATTTACACTATAATGACAAAGAGTTAACACCTTTTATTTATAAAATATCATACAACATCCTCAAAAAGAAAGTACATAGACATTAAAAAATTAAAATAGGCATAGATACTAAGATAGGCACAGACATTAAAAAAAAAAAAAAAACTCGACCAACCAACAAACATAAGAAAAACCTGTAAAAAGTCACTAGTACTAGAAAAAAATTCAAATCAGGAAAAGGAGTTACCATATACCACCAAAAAAGCTGAAAAATAATTTCTTTAACTCTTCATTTGGATAAGGAAATGCATGGTCTCACATGGACAGCTAGTTCTTTCATAATTTATACATTCCTAAAAGACAATTTAGCGGTATATATCAAAAGCTTTAAAAATGCTCCTCCCACTTTAACCCCACAATTTGTGTCTGGAAATTCATTTTAAGTAAATAATCCTAGATTCATACTCAGATTTATGTATAAGGACATATATTACTATGAAATTTATAATAACAAAAAAAGAAACAAAACTAAATAACTGAAAAGAGCAAATTAATTAAATAAAATGTGCACACAATGAACTGATATATAGTCAATAATACCGTTTTCTAAAATATATGATGATACATGAAAATACTTATGATGGGCTGGGCGCAGTGCCTCACTCCTGTAATCCCAGCACTTTGGGGGGCCCAGGTGGGTGGATCACGAGGTTAGGAGTTCGAGATCGTCCTAGCCAACATGGTGTAATCCCGTCTCTAAAAAAATACAAACATTAGCTGGGCATGGTGGCACGCACCTGTAGTCCCAGCTACTTGGGAGTCTGAGGCAGAAGAATCGCTTGAACCTGGGAGGCAGCAGTTGCAGTGAGCCGAGATTGCGCCACTGCACTCCAGCCTGGTGACAGAGCACGACTCCGTCTCAAAAAAAAAAAAAAAAAAGAAAAACACTTATAATGGAATTAACAAAGCCTTACATATAATGGAATCACAATTTTGTTTAAAATAAAAAAGCTTGTCCTTTGTGGAGAAAGACTAGAAGGAAATACATCAGAATGCCAATGATAGTTGTCACAGCTCAGGGAGGGTTGGAATAACAATACTTAGTTTCATATTTATCTACATATACCAAATATTATAGTATTGGGATTTTATTTTTTATATTTATCTATATATACCAAAAATTTCAACTGTATATAGTTTTACAATGAATGATTTTATTACTTAAAATTTACAAATAAATACTATTCAGAAAAGATGAAAATCATTAGAGTTCTCTCAAAACTTCTGAAAGCAGTGAAAGCTTGGTTTTGAGAACAATGTATAGCATTTATTTTGTAAATAAATTAAAAACAAAAATCAGTAAAATGTGAATTTAAAACAAGTATTTATTTAAAAAAAGAAGCAGCAGCAGCCCTACCAAAACAGCAAGAGAAAAATAAAAAATAAAAACAAAAGATGCAGGGATGGGTGGCTTCAAGATGGCTTACTAGAGTCATCTGGTACTTGCCTCCTCCAAAAAAAAGAGCCAAAATGGCAAGTAGATAATCACACTTTAAATAGATCATCTAAAAGAGAACACTGGAATTCAGAGAAGTGATAGGAAACCCCTCAAGCAAGGAAGGAGAGAGAAGTGAGGCAGCCTCCTCAGCCAGGATCAGCTGGGAATCTGGAGAGGACTCCAATGTGGGAAAGGGTACATGAGGGACCCCCAGTGGTCCACATGCTCAGGGCAGACTCCTGTGATCCTAATTGCAGGAGAGGCCCTCAATCCTTGTGGGCCCTAAGACTAACACAGGGAGCTGCCTGGAAACCACAAGATTACATTGCTCCAGAGAGGGAGCTCAACTTTGGGTCCCACACACTTCTGAGTCATAAGCAGATACAGCAAGGCACCATTTTCAGAGCCATTCCCCACCAGAATGCAGCCCCCCCGGGGCTCAACAGCCCTGGCATCTCCACATTCCTGGAGCTCCACTGATACCTCGATTCTACAGTCAACTGCTATGGCTGGCTATGGCAACCAGGGCTGAAGCAGGAGCCACTGGGAGCAACTCTGCTGCCCCTAAGCTAAGCTGCCACAGTTTCATATGTCCTAAGAACAGACTCCCCTGCCTATAGCCACTACTGCTGTGGCCAAAGTGTGAGCAAAGCTTGCACTTCCCAGCTGCCTGCCTATGGCTGCTGCTACTGAAAACACCCACACATAGCAGGGTTGCAGTGTAGACAATACCACTCCCACCCAAGCATTTTGTTCCTGCCTACCTATCACCTCACTACTGCCTATCACAGCAAGTGCCTACATGCACCACAAGGGGACTTGAGGAGAGGTTCAACCAACCTGGCCCCACCATTCCAGTGCCCAGAAACAACATCCAGGGACTTGGGAATTGCCCAGCCCTGTCTACCACTGTTGGCACCTAAGCACTCCTCCCAGAGGATTGAGGTTAGGCCCACCCAATCTGCCTCTATCACCACAACTACCACACAGACACACACACACATACACACACACACATACACACACACACACACACACCACCTTGCCAGCCTGGGGTGTGGCCCAGCCAGTCTGTCATAGCCATTGCCAACACCAGTGCAGCCGGCTTGGGAATCAGAGCCTTGTTCCATTACTGCTATTGACATTGCCCATGCCATACCTGCTGCCCAAGAACCAGAGATCATGCCCAGTCAATCACTGCCACTACCAGCCCCCAAGGAGGCCACCTGGAGGCCCAATAATTAACCCACCTGGGCCTGCTGACATCAGTGCCAGGGCCCAAGGAGAGGGCAGTATGCTTGGCCCACCACTGCAGCCACTAAGGTCCAAGAACTGGCCCAGCTGGCATCCCGGTACCCAGAAAAATTTCACCACAGCCTCCATTAACAACCACACCCTAAGCCACTGAGGAAATAGCAGACACCACTGACACTGTTTACAGCTAAAGAAATCATGAGGAAACTGCACTACTGCATATACCCAGATACAAAGCCAAAGTGCCCTACCCAACCAACACCACAGATACCTCTCCAGGAAAAAGTTCTCACCTATGAAAGTAAATCCAAAAAATTAGAATAAATGACTATTACACAAGATGCCCAGGTATCAACATAAAAACAAAGGAAGCTTGAAAAAGCAAGGAAATATAATGCCTTCCAAGGAATGCAATAATTCTCCAGCAATGGATTCCAATAAAAAAGAAATTTATAAAACTCCAGAAAAAAATTTAAAATACTGATATTAAGGAAGCTCAGTGAGATACAAGATAATATATAAAAGCAAGACAAAAATCAGAAGAACAATTCAGGACATGAATGATAAATTTACTGAAGAGATGGATATCATTTAAAAAAGAACCAAACAAATTCTGGATCCAGAGAATTCATTAAATGAAATACAAAATACATTTGAAAGCTTTAACAATGGACTAGATCAAGGAGAAGCAACAATCTCAGAACTTGAAGACGGATTTTTAAAAATAACTCATGGAGACAAAAATAAGAAGTAAGAATGAACAAAGCCTATGTGACATATAGGACACCACAAGGCAACCAAATATTCAAATTTTCAGTGTCCCAGAAAGCAAAGAAAAAATGAAAGGGATAGAAAACCTATCTAACAAAATAATAGCTGGAAACTTCACAAGTCTAGCAAGAGATTTAGACAACCAAATATAGGAGGCTCTGAGGTCGCCAAATAGATACAATGCAAACAGGTCTTCTCCATGACACACTATGGAGAAACTTACTAAAGTCAAAGACAAAGAGAAAATTCTACAACAGCAGGAGGAAAGTGTCTAGTCCCAAGTAGAGGAACCCACACCAGATTAATAGTAGATTTCTCAGCAGAAACCTTACAGGTCAGGAGAGAATGGGATGACATATTCAAAGTGCTGAAAAAAATCTGCTAAGGATGCTATACCCTTTCCGAAAACAATCCTTCATATACGAAGGAAAAATAAAACTTTTCCCAAACAAGCAATAGCTGAGGGATTCTATCACCACTGAACTGGTCCTACAAATGATGCTTAAGGGAGTTCTACACCTGACAGCAAAAGGAAGATAGCTACCACCATGAAAACACATGGAAGTATAAAACCCACTGATAAAGCAAATACACAAATAAGGAAGAGGAAGGAAAGGACTGAAATGTTACCACTACAGAAAACCACAGTCACAATGATAAATAAGAAAGGAATAAATGACACACAAAATAGACAGAAGTCAATTAATAAAATGACAGAAATAATCTCTTACATCTCAATAATAGCCTTAAACGTAAAAAGTTAAACTTTACTTAAAAGATATAGACTGGCTGAGGGGAGTTTTTAAAAAATGACCTAGCTATATTCTGCTTACAAGACACTCATCTCACCTGTAAAGACACATATAAACTGCAAGGAAAGGGATGAAAAAAAAAATCCAAGCAATAAGAAAACAAAAGTGAGCAGGAGTAGCTGTACTTATATATCAAATACAACAGACTTCATGATAGGCAGGAACTGTTTTAGGAACTTTCTATACATAATTTTAACTTAGTCTTTCAAACAACCATGAAAAGTGGGTGTTTTTGTACTCATAGCAAAGAATGGGAAAGTGAGTTTCAATAAGATTAGGTAATTTCCTAAAGGCATACACTTAATAATTTATTTATCTTGGATTTAAATTTCTCCCAAGCTCATTTTCTCTAAACCATACCATGCTGTCCACAGATAGAAGAAAACTGGCTGGTCAAAACATTACCATCAGAGATTTATAAGATTTGGCCATACTGATACCATATTTTTCAAACATGCCATTTCATATATTTGTGTCTCGGCCTTCCTAGTCCCCTTTATCTTAAAAGTTTGCCCATTTTTGAATTATTTCTATTCCACCTCATTCTATAATATTAGAATCAATTCTTGTAGAACCTTTCTTGTTGTCCAACTCTAATTAATTATTTGTATATGCCAAGACTTTGACTGCAAGTAATAAAAACCCAACTCATATTAGCTTAAGCATAAAGGTATTAATAACTGGAAATGTCAGGATTATTAGGACCTAGTCTCTCAATCTCTCTGCTCTGTGGCCCTCTGTGCTGGTTCCATTGACAAACAGGAACTTCTTTCACTACAGCAATATAAAGACCAATCATTCCGGGATTCCATCATCACAATTTTAAGTTCAGGAAAGAGGAAGAAGCATCTCTCCCAGAAGTTTAAACCAAGTTCTATGCCTGATTTTCACGGTCCTGTATCAATCTTTGAACCAGTCACTCTGTGAGCAGGATACAATGCTGTGATTGGCCAGGCCAGAAACAAGTATCCAACTTTGGAGTCAAAGGTGGAGTCAAGATCACCTAAGGGGGTTCCACAGAGGAAAAAGTGGGTGATATTACAAAAAGTAGTTCTCACAAATCACAGGTATCCACAATAGTCACTGGATTCTCCAGCCCTTTATGCAACCTCTGAAGTAGCCCTTATTATATTGTAATGTTTTATGTGTTTTTTTTGCATACCAAATTTAATTATAATTTTACTTTGATATATAAAATAGTAATTGGAAAACATTTTTCATTAGTCTGTAAGCTTTTAAACTTTAATTCATTTACCCAATATATTCTACCATAGTGGATAAATTTCAAATTTAGTTATAATGAAAAATCCTGAGGTCCCAAATTAACAATAGTAGTAGTAGTAGAAATTATTATTGTAGCTAGTATATTTAGGGCTTATTGTATTCTAAATATTAAGCTAAGTAGTTTTTACAGATTATCTGTTTTAATCCACATGACAACTTATGAATAAGTACAACCATTATCCCCAAAATGGAGACTAGATAATATCCTTTTAAAACCTAAAAATAGTTAAATTTAATAAACTACTTTAGTAAAGCTGCAGGATATAAAATCAATATACAAACATCAATAGCATTTCTATATATTAACAACAAACTACCCAGAAAAGGAAATTAAGAAAATAATCCCATTTACAATAGCTATAAAAATAAAATACTTAAGAATAAATTTAACTGATGAGTTAAAAGATCTATATGCTGAAATCTACAAAAAGTTGATGAAAGAACTTGAAGAAGACAGAAATAGATGAAAAGATATCCACGGTAATGTATGGGAAGAATTAATATTGTTACAATGTCCATACTACCTGAAGCAATTTACAGATATAATACAATCCCTACCAAAATACCAAAGACATTTTTCACAGAAGTAGAAGGAATAATTCTAAAATGTATATGGAACCACAAAATACCCCCAAATAGCCAGACAATCTTGAGCAAGAAGAACAAAGCCAGAGACATCACACTACCTGACTTCAAAATATACTACAAACCTACAGTAATCAAATATGGCCAAGAGGTATATTACAAAATGCTCAACATCACATTCATCAGGAAAATGCAAATAGTATTTAAAAGACAAAAGATAAAAAGTGTTGGCAAGGATGTGGAACATGGGAACTCTAGTATACTGTTGGTGAATTTGTAAATTGGTATGATATTATGTAATACAGCATGGAAGTTCCTCAAAAAATTAAAAATAGAACTATGGTATGACCCAGCAATCCCACTATTGGATATATATCCAAAAACATGAAATTAGTATGTTGAAGAGATACTCACACTCTCATGTTCATTGCAGCATTTTTCATAATAGCCAAGGTATGAAATCAACCTAAGTGTCCATCAGTGGTTGAAAGGATAATGCAAATGTGGTATTTATACACAACAGAACACTATTCAGCCTTAAAAAAGAAAAAAAAACCCTGTCATTTGTGACACAGATAGACCTGGGGGATGTTAGGTGAAATAATGTAATCCAGGCACAGAAAGATAAATACTGCATGATTCTCACTTATAGGTGGAATCTAAGAAAAGTTGATATAATAGAGTCAGAGAACAGAATGACTGGTGATTACCAGGAGCTAGAGGATGGGGGCATTAGGGAGATATTGGTAAAAGGATACAAAATTTCAGTTAGAATGAATAAGTTCCAGAGGTCTATTATATATCCTGATGATTATAGTTAATAATAATATATTGTATATTTGAAAATTGCTAAGAGGGATTTTTGTGTCCTCAATGCATAAAAATGATATGTGAAGTAATGTATATATTAATTGGCTTGATTTAGTGATTCCACAATGTATACATATATCAAAACATTATGTTGTCCACCATAAATATGTACAATTTTTGTCAATCAAAAATAAATAAACACAATTTTAAAAAGTAAAAATAGAACTACCATATTAGCCAACAATCCCACTTCTGGGTATATATATCTGAAGGAAATAAAATCACTATCTCAAAGAGATATCTGCATGCCCATGTTTGTTGCAGCATTATTTACAGTAGCCAAAATATGGAAATAAAGTATGTGAATACAGAAGAATGGGTAAAGAAAATGTGATATATATACACAATGGAATACTATGCAGCCTTTTAAGAAAAGGAAATCCTGTCATGTGCAACAACATAGGTAAAATTGGAGGACATTATGCTAAGTGAAATCATCCAGACACAGAAAGACATACTGCATGACCTCACTAATGGTAGAACCTTTAAAAAAAATCAAACTCAGGCCGGGTGCGGTGGCTCACACTTGTAACCCCAGCACTTTGGGAGGCCGAGGCGGGCGGATCATGAGGTCAGGAGATCGAGACCACGGTGAAACCCCGTCTCTACTAAAAATACAAAAAATTAGCCGGGCGTGGTGGTGGGCGCCTGTAGTCCCAGCTACTCGGAGAGGCTGAGGCAGGAGAATGGCGTGAACCCGGGAGGCGGAGCTTGCAGTGAGCCGAGATTGCGCCACTGCACTCCAGCCTGGGCGACAGAGCGAGACTCCGTCTCAAAAAATAAAAATAAAAAATAAAAAATAAATCAAACTCAAGGTAACAGAGAGTAGAACTGTGTTTAGCAGGAGATTGGGGGTGGGGAGAAAAGGGAGATGTTCGTCAAAGGGTACAAACCTTCAGTTATAACATGAATAAGTTCTGGATTTCTGGAGACCCAATCTACAGAATGGTGACTGTAGTTAATAACAAATATATCATATGCCTGAAATTTGCTGAGAGAGCAGATCTCAAGTGTTCTTACCACAAAAAAGAAAATGGCAACTAAGTGAGCCGATGGATATGTTAGCTTGATTGTGGTAATCATTTTACAATGTGTGAATACATTGAAACATAACATTGTACACCTTACATATATACAATTTTTCTTTGTCATTCTTCCCCCAGTAAACTTGGGGTTGAGGGAAAGTTCAACAAACTCCCCCAAAGTCACTGAGGCAATATGAGGTGAGCTCAGATTTTTACTTAAGTCTGAGTCCAGGGAGTCTTTCTGTTAATCAGTATGTGATACTACCATAAGTAATATGTAAACTTTTTTCAACTCATTCTTTTGATACGATCATCAATTAAATCTAAATAGTCCCTTCTTCTCAAAAATCTCCAAATACCCCCAGAAGGATCATGCTATTAATTTTACAATGTCAGTCCAAGGGTTACCATCTTTGACTTACGAATGGTGATGCTGAGGCTTTGAGACAGAGAGAGCTTAAATTGCCCTGATCAGACTCCATCTGAATCAAACCTCATGTTTTCTGCTTTCCATTTCTGTCCTCTTCACTGGAACGCTGAACGTACAGTGTTTATATATTACAGGTTTAATGGAGACATTATACATATGTTACGAAGAACAAAATACTGATGTGGTAAAAGTACATTTAGTATACTAACTTCGAAAAAAATATGATATCTACGCCATCTATAAAGTGTTTCCCACCATGAAACCTCATTCCTTTAGAAAACCAAATTCTCGTAATGGAAAAAATGATTCAATTAAAATAAGAACATTGTCCAGGAGAAAATAAATCTGGGATCAATAGATTGAGGTTTTCCTACACTATTTCAAAGATCCCTGGTTATTACCAAATGTTTCAGTAGCAACAGAAGTTAGATAAACAAAGGATAGTAGTGTACCTTACTCTCAAAATAATCTGAACAATTATGACTCAGAAAAGAGTCATACTGCAGACTTGAAATAAGCACAATGTGCTCTTGTGGCTGAGAAGGCTACAGAATACTAAACAGCATGAAAAAGATTATTGGAAACGGAGCAGAAAACTTTATCCACCCCCTCTATGGAAACATGGTTTACCCACACCTGGAGCCATGTGTATCATTTGGTCATTATAGCTCAAGAAAACCAAGAGCTGGAATGGAGACAACCAGAGAAGACCTATTAAACTGAACAAGGGGCTTCTTTATGAGAACAGACTAAGAAACAGAACTCTTTGGTTTGAAAAGACAAAAGAATAAAAGAATATAGCAAAGAGTCTAAAATCTTAAAGTGTGTGGCTAACAAGAATACAGACTTTACCATCAACATTTTAAAAAGTTAAATCTAAGAGTAATAGAGAAAAATTCTCTTTGCTTAATAAGCATATCAAGTTTATTATCCCAAGAGATACTACAGGTCACAAAAATCAGTAATTTAAAAATATTACTTTATTGATAATGCCAAGAGTTCAGTCAGGAGACCAAGAAGCAACTAATGTGTGGAGGGCAGCTTTATGATGGGATACCAAGTAGACTAGAGATTGATTGCCTGTGCTTTTAGGCTTCTAAAATTTACATGAAAGGCAACCATGAAATTGCTTCCACAAGACATTCTTTCTTACTATTGCTGAAAACAGAACACTATACTCTTAGTAGAAAATTAAGTCAACTAAAATTAAATTAACAAACCCTAAGACATTGTTAAGATTCTTCCAAGCAGTTAAGTCCCTCCATAATACCAGTAAGATCTGTCTTCTAGCTAAATTCAGTTAGCTCTGGATGCTCCTTTTCCAACTGCCACTCACAGTGATATGAATGGAGCCCAGAAATCCTTCCTTGTAGTATAAAGATTTGTGAGGAATTATCTGAAAAAGCCATCTGATTAGTTGATCGTGTTGGAAATATCTGTAATTCCCAGCGATGTCTCCTCCTTTCTGCACATATTCCCTTCATTCTACCTCTCATCTCTTGATGGATGTGTGAGGACTGTAGCAAGTATAGCCAGAGCCTTTCCATAGCATTATAAAAGTTATCCCCAAAGAAGGATCATACAAGAGCTGAGTAAACGACATTCTTCATGGGCTAACTATCCAAGTATCAGTATGTCTGGGATTTATGGGCTAATTCCTCTTTTCACAGCACAGATAGAGGTAGGAGGAAGAATCTTGAGAATCTTGAAGGCAGATTCTATAACCAGCTTATTTTTGGCTTCCTCTGTCACCTGAAATGTTAGTATGCCAGATATTTGGTGGATTGAATTAAGAAAGCTTAGAAGTGAAGCCAGCCAGAATGTGTAAGACAAAGGGAAAAATCATAGGGAAGCTGCAATAAATGAACAGCCAGAGACTGAAGAAAGACCAGAAGATACTTACAGAGGAACATGAATGTTTTAGCTTTGCCTGCTATTTTATTTTAATTGAGTTCACGTGTCTTTTGAAGATCACCTGCTGGGAATTTAAGAAAATAATGAAGCAACTGTTTAGGTCCAAACATTCCTCAATAAAACAAACTCCAGGTTTTAGAGCTGTGTGTGAGCTACTGCTATTAAATGGGAGAAACGAGCCTGCTATAAGAAGAAATAATGTGTTTGGCTAATGTCTACAGGCTGTCTTCAGTATGCTGTGATTAAAATGACATCTCCAGAGGTGTACTTGTTTGTTTGTAAGATTGTTGCTTTAATTTAGTCATTACTTCTAAAGTTTCCAGGGAAAAAACCCAAAGGGTAGTTTTCCCCTTAAATATAATGTGTTTCATTCTTTTAAACATTTATTACTACTAGCCCTGGAATCTGGCTTCTCTATTATTTGGGGGATGGTTGGCTGTTTTCCAAGAAGGCCGTTTGATGATTCCAGGACACCAAGTACCCAGAATGGTTCTACTGGGTAATTCAGTAAGTGCCAGGCGCTCTCCCTTAAGACTATTAAATGTGAACCTTGCATTCTAATGTGAATGGACAGAAGCTGTTTTAATAGCAGACCCTTAAAATAGTGAAAATTGCAGCCACACAAATGGAAGAGACTGACAATCCAATAACCAATTGCATTTCACTTTGAAACAAGTTATATATTCATTTCAGGTAAATTGGCCTTTCTGATTATGATTGCTTGGGAATGGGGCCATAGAAGGATAGAAAGTGAAAGATCTCAGGAGAATGCCAGGCAATGAAATTGGATTCCAATTCACTAATTGTGCTGTTAGGGGAATGGAGCACACAAATGCACTAGCATTACGTTCCCAGATATTTCAGTTCTTGTGTGAGTGGGTGCATGGCTATTATTGTCAGTGTTTTTGCCCATCAGCTTACCATGAAAGGTTTCTGCTAGACGTAATCCTAGCTGATTAGACTTCACTGCTTTTCCATTTATCAATCTACTCTACAAAGTAGTGATGCTACTAAAGACCAACAAGCCCACCCAAAGAAAGCCAAGGCAGCCATCTTGCCTTCATAAAACTCTGTGGCCTTGAAATGCTCCCATCTGGAAAGTTCAGAATTTACTCTAAAACCTTTGCCACAGTTTCTTAAAATCCTTGGATAAATTATTTCAAGCTTCAAGTTAAAAGGCAAAAAGTTTAAAACTCAAGTAATTCATAAAACATATATCTAACTTTCATTTCTATATCAGCTCAAGGCAGCAACTAAGATTTGTCCTTGCTTCCTAACAACACTGAGGCAAGCATTATTCTTAATTTTATTTTTAATATACATAAAGCAACTGAGGGTCAGAGGCAATAAATAACTTTTCCAGGGTCACACAGCTAGCTAGGAACAGGACTGGCATTTGATTCCACAGTTATGCTCACTATCGTGAGGAGAACCTCATTCTGTGGTTCTTGTCAATAAAGACTTAGTATGAAGTCCATTCACAGCATTTTAGGATTTCTTTTGAAAAATGGCGAGCTATTCGAAGTTGACCACATTGGAGTGCACCCAACAATAATTAACAATACTTGACTTAGGATGGGGTTATGTCCCAATGAGCCCATTGTAAGTCAAAAATATCATAAATTGAAAATGTATTTAATACCCCATAAAACCATTGTAAAGTCAAAAAGTTATAAGTCAAGCCATTATAAGTCAGAGACCATCTGTATTCAAAAGACTTTTAGATGCAAACTGAGTGCTGTGACGTTTAAGGCACTGCTCTAGACACTGAGCTAAAAGCCCTGGGCTATACTCTCTGGACTTTAGAACTTCAAGAGACATGAAAATCCAAACATCACATTTGTATACTAGAATATTAGACAACCCAGGGGACTAAATTTCTGGCTTGTAGTCACAAAGCCAGTTTGTTGTAGAATTGAAGCTAGAATTCAGGCTCCTTGAAATCTAGAACAGTGCCCCTCCCATGTACAATTTGAGAAGCACAAGACAAGTCTTAGCCCTGAAGGAACTTGTAGTTTAACTGGGGAGACAGATGCAAAACTATTAGATATTTTTTTACAAATGGGACAAAATTTAAATTCCAACAAAGATGATAAGGCAAGTTGCTGTAAGAGTACATTATGGCCAAATAGGGTTATAATTCAGAAGAGTGAGAACTTAATGTACGCTAGAGAGTCATCCTCCAGGGGAGATTTACTTAGCCATGTGAAAGGAGTTTATAGAAGACACATGGGGAATTATTTAAGTGGCGGAAATTATGTATTAATAAGTATAGCTACCAAAACTATCACACCAGAAAGACAAAGATTACAATGGAGAGCCAAGTAGGACTTCTATGAGCCTCCTATCCTTGATAATAGCATTCATCACTCTAATTTACTTGTGTTTCTGTAAGTTTTTCCACCAGTGAACTCTTATTATAGTACCTGATACATATTAGGAGTTCTAAAATACCTCAGATGAATAAACAAATGAATAGAAGCTTGGATTAGAATTGTGGATTAGATAACACCAGAAAAGAAAAAAAAAAAAAGTACTTTCGGGATTTAAAAAAAAAAAACATAAAGGACTTCACTCACTCTCTGTTCATATCCAAAGTTATCAACAATCCCAAAAAAAGCATAGATAGAGCCTACTATCAGCATAGTACTAATAACAGCCAGCTTATCAGCCCACTGACATCATCTAGCAATGGTAAATTACTTCAGATTGCGGAAGGCATTCACCAGCTAAAAGTTCCTTTCCAATTCGAGGTAGGGAAGAGGTGTTTAAGAGAAAAGAAAGAGGAAGGAGATGGAGGATGTACATTAATAAGGGATTTTTCAAACATCCATACACACTTTGTGATAAAATGCTTCTAAGCTGGGGTCATTTCCGTACAGACAATGTAGCTTTTCTTAGACCCATACTGGGTCTAAAAATTACTGCCTGGCTGAATATCTAAGCTAATCAAGACCATGTTCCCTCAGCAGGTGAAGGATAAACTGAACACCATTTAATCAGGCACAATGGAAGCCTGAGTCTATAAAGCAGTGCATGATTAACCATTTGGAGGAGTCCTACCAAGTCACAGTACTAGTAGTGGAGCTCTTCTTTCATACGTGATGCAAATGTAATTCATTAGTAGGTACTTAACGCTAACCTAAGCTGAAAAGAAAGCCTTGGTGTTGAGCTATACTGAAAAGTTGATGAAGTACAGTACATCTTTCTATTAAATAATTAGTATTATCTTACATGGGAAGACCAAAATAATCACCCTCCTTTAACAGACATATGGGGTTAAAATTATTCAGCTCACATCTTTTGTTTTGAGAAATCTTCATGTTATGCTAGCTAAAGTGGGGATGGGACAGACAGCCCTCTGAGATTTTTGGTTGAATACATATTGAGATAAGCATCATGTAGTTGTTTTACCTGTGTGGGGACACTTATTCAGATTGGGCCCAGAAAAAGTCTCTAAGTTCATGTACTGCTTACCTATTTTACAGCAGTAACATACAGCCTTGTCCAAAGCATTTCTCAATGAATGCCCATCAGCAGCCCAGAGAACCGGGTGCGGCGGGGGGAGTGTTAATGTTAATGTTGATTGCAAGTGTTGAATAGGACAAGACAATCAAAAAGTGGGGATGGACCAATCAGAGGCAGTGGGAATAACTGTCTATAAAAATAACTGTTGCTTTTTCTTAGAATTTATATACTCAAAATGGATGAAAGTAAGACCAAGTGGTGGTCCCTAAATCCAGCAAAATCCAGCAATGCACTGGAAGCTTGGGAGTATTTACTGGAAACTTCTAAATTATATATATTCAAGGTATACAATATGTTGTACTGATGTACATATACTTAGTTAAATGCTTATCACAGTTAAGGAAATTAACTTATTCATCACCTTCCATAGTTGTCTTTTTGTGTTTGATAAGGACACCTAAAATCTACTTTTCTAGCACATTTCAGCATACAATAAAATATTATAACTATAGTCCGCAAGCTGTACATTAGATCTCTTACACTTTTTCATCTCACATGACTGCAAGTTTGTATGTTTTGATCTACTTCTCATTTCCTTTCCCTCCCTACCCCGGTAACCACCATTTTACTCTGTTTCTGTATGTTTGACTTTTTTTGAGATTCCAGATATAATTGAGATAATGCAGTATTTTTCTTTATAAGTCTGGCTTATTCCACTTAGCATAATCCCCTCCAGATTCATGCATGTTGTCATAAATGGTAGCATCTACTTATTTTAGAATGAATATCTATATGCATGTGTATACATACCACATCATTGATAGACACTTAGGTTGATTCCGTGTCTTGGCTACGTGAATAATGCTGCAATGAACATGGGAGTGCAGGTATCTGTGTGAGATGCTGATGTCATTTCCTCTGTGTACATACCCAGCAGAAGGATCGCTGGGTCATATGGTAGTTGTAACTTTAATTTATTGAGGAACTTCCACATTCTTTTCCATGATGACTGTACCAATTTACATTCCCACCAACAGTGTACAAGGGTTCCCTTTAACCCACAGCCTTGCCAACACTTGTTACCTTTTGTCTTTTTGATAATGGCCATTCTAACAGGTGTGAGGTAACATCTCACAGTGGTTTTGATTTGCATTTCCTAGAAGATTAATGATGTCGAATATTTTTTCATGTACTTGCTGGCCACTTGTGCTCTCCTTTTGAGAAATGTCTATTCAGATCCTTTGCCTATTTATTAAATCAGGTTTGTTTCTTTTTTCTACTGAGTTGTGTGAGTTCTTTATGTATTTTGGATATAATTCCTTATCAGATAGATGGTTTGAAAATATTTTCTCCCAGTCTGTAGGGTGTCTTTTTATTTTATTAATTATTTCTTTTGCTGTGCAGAAGATTTTCAGTTTTATGTAGTCCCACATGCTTATTGTTGCTTTTGTTGCCTGAGCTTTTGGTGTCATATCTGGAAAATTATCGCCAAGACCAGTATCAAGGAGTTTTTCTCCTATGTTTTCTTATAAAAATTTTACAGTTCCAGGTTGTAAGTTTAGGTCATTAATCTGTTTTGACTTGATTTCTGTCTTTTGTGTGTGTTATAAGGATCCAGTTTCATTTCTTTGCATGTGTGCATCCAGTTTCCCTAGCACCATTTACTGAAGAGACTCTCCTTTCCCCATTATATATTCTTGGCAGCTTTGTCAAAAATCAAATCAATTGATCATAAATGTTCAGATTTATTTCTGGGCTCTTTCTTCTGTTTCATTGTTCTATGTATCTTTTTTTTTTTTTTTTTTTTTTTTTAGATGGAGTTTCGCTCTTGCTGCCCAGGCCAGAGTACAATGGTGCAATCTCGGCTCACTGCAACCTCTGCCACCTGGGTTCAAGTGATTCTCCTGCCTCAGCCTCCCAAGTAGCTGAGATTACAGGCACCCACTACTATGCCCAGCTAATTTTTTGTATTTTTAGTAGAGATGGGGTTTCACCAAGTTGGCCAGGCTGGTCTTGAACCCCTGGCCTCAAGTGATTCACCCACTTCGGCCTCCCAAAGTGCTGGGATTACAAGCGTGAGCCACTGCACCTGGCCTTACATATCTATTCTTATGCTAGTACCATACTGTTTTAATTAATATAGTTTTGCAATATGATTAGAAAACAGGAAGGCTGGGTGCAGTGGCTCATGCCTATAATCCCAGCACTTTGGAAGGCTGGGGTGGGAGAATCTCTTGAGGCTAGTAGTTCAAGACCAGCCTGGGCAACAAGGCAAGACCCCATTTCTACATAAAATAAAAATTTAAAAAAAAAAAAGAAAAAGTTTGAAATAATGCCAAACATCTTTTCTGATCACAGTGGAATGAAACTAGAAATCAATACCAGCATAAAAATGGAAAAGTTTACAAATATGTCTATACAAACACAAACTTGAACAACCACTGAGTCAAAAGAAATTTTAGGCTGAGTGTGGTGGCTCATGCCTGTAATCCCAGCACTTTGGGAGGCTGAAGCAGGCAGATCACTTGAGGTCAGGAGTTTGAGACTAGCCTGGCCAACATGGTGAAACCCCATCTCTACCAAAAATACAGAAAAAAAAAAAAAATTAACCAGGCGTGGTGGTGCATGCCTGTAATCCCAGGTACTAGGGAGGCTGAGGTGGAGAATTGCTTGAGCCTGGGAGGGGGAGGTTGCAGTGAGCTGAGATCATGCCACTGCACTCCAGCCTGGGCAACAGCATGAGACTCTGTCCAAAAAAAAAAAAAAAGGCCGGGCACGGTGGCTAATGCCTGTAATCCCAGCACTTTGGGAGGCCGAGGCTGGTGGATCACAAGGTCAGCAGTTCGAGACCAACCTGGCCAACATGCTGAACCCTCAGTCTCTACAAAAAATACAAAACATTAGCTGGGCGTGGTGGTGCACACCTGTAGTCCCAGCTACTCAGGAGGCTGAGGCAGGAGAACTGCTTGAACTCAGCAGGCAGAGGGTGCAGTGAGCCGAGATTGCACCACTGCACTTCAGCTTGGGTGACAGAGTGAGACTCCATCTCGAAAAAAAAAGGAATAAATTTTAAAATATTTTGAGACAATGCAAATGAAAACACAACTCATCAAAACTTACAGGATGCTGCAAAAGCAGTAATAACAAGGAATTTTCTAGAGATAAACACATTTAAAAAGAAGAAAGATTTCAAATAAACAACATAATTTTACACATCAAGGAACTAGAAAATGAAGAACAAACTAAGCTCACTCTTAACAGAAGGAAGGAAATAATACAGATTAGAGCAGAAATAAATCAAATACAAACAGAAAAACTATTACAATGAATGCCTCAGAAATAAAAAAGATTATAAGGAATTATAATGAACAATTACACACCAACAAATTGGATAAACAAGAGAAAATGAATAAATTGCAAAAAACATAAAATCAACCAAGACTGAATCCAGATGAAATAGAAAGACTGACAAATCAATAAAAAATAAAGAGACTGAAGTAATAATCAAATATCACCCAACAAAGAAAAACCTAGGACTAGATTGTTTCATGGCTGAATTTCCCAAATTCAGATAATTAACACTGATACTCCTAAACAATTCTAAAAAACAGAAGTAGAGGTAATACTTCCAAACTCATTTTCTGAGGCCAACATCATCCTGATACCAAAGCCACAGATATCACAGGAAAAGAAAATCATAGGCCAATGTCTCTGATGAACATTGATGCAAAAATCCCCAATAAAATAGTAGCAAATTGAATTCAACAATACATCAAAAAGAGTATACCAATGATCAAGTGGCATTTATCCCTAAGATGCAAGGTTGGGTTAACATATACCAATCAATGCTATATATCACATTAACAGAATGAAAGATTAAAAACTACACGATCATTTCAATGGATACAGAAAAAGCATTTGACAAAGTTTATTATTTCATGATAAAAAATTCTCAAAAAAATAGGTATAGAAGAAAATTTTATCAACATCGTAAAGGCCATTTATTAAAATCCCACAGCTAACATTGTAATAAGTTGGGCAAAGTGAAGGCTTTTGCTCTAAGATCTAAGAAATGGCAAGGATGTCCACTCTGGTCACTTCTATTCAACAAAGCACCGGAGCTACTAGCAAGAGCAAATAGACAAGGAAAGGAGATAAATAGCATCTGAATTTTAAAAAATGAAATAAAATTATTCCTGTTTTTAGATGACATGATCCTATATGTAGAAAACCCTAAATGCTACACACACACACACACACACACACACAAACCTGTTTGAACGAATAATGAATTCAGTAAAGTGGCAGGATACAAAACCAAATAAAAAAAATTCACATTTCTTTACATCAATAATGAATGATCTTTCTGAAAAAGAAATCAAGAAACCAATCCCATATATGATAGCATCAAAAAGAATAAAATATTTACAAAAAAAATGTAACCAAGCAAGTGAAGGTATCTTTACACTGAAAACTATAAAACATTGATGAAAGAAATTGAAGAAGACACAAATAAATGGAAAGATACCCCATGTTCAGAGACTGAAAGAATTGCTACTGTTGAAGTGTTCATATTACCCAAAGTGATATATAGATTTATAATCCCTATGAGTTTCAATGGCATTTTTCACAATAGAAAAAAATTTTAATTAGAAAAGTTATAAAAATTCTAAAACCCAAACCACACACAGAAAAACTAAATAGCTGAAACGATTCTGAGATCTTGAGAAAGAAAAACAATGTCAGAGGCATCACACTTGCTAGAAACTTTTCAATGAAATCACTTTCTCAGTGAATTTTTACAAAAGGTATGGAGATAATTAATTTTAGTATAGTGTTCTTCACCCACATATTTAACAAAAGAAAAACCTTTTTGTTTGTTTCTCTGATACTGGCCAGAAATTTGTATTACATGGATAGAGTTTACCTAGAGAAATATTGGGCAGCCACCTGAGATCTCTGAACCAGCCAGCGCTGTATGAAAAGAAAATAATTATGTCCTTACTTGCAACCAGGTTGCAATGTGCAACCCGGGTGCACACAGTTTTCCACAGTCTTATTTGCTGGCAATTCTTTGCCCAGGAAATCCCTCTTCCCATCACCCCCAACATTGGTTTCTCCTCTGTTATGCACAGAAATTGCTTATATTTTCAAAATTAGATACACTCACCAACACCTGGCTCAGGAAACAAATGCCTTTTCAGCTATAGAGCCCCTCCTTCCTCTTCCATGTCCCAGAAGAAATGATAAAAAAAAAAAACAAACCAATATTTTTTGTCTCCTCTTTTCTCAGGGCTTTAACCAGAGTACCTGCTAAGGACATTTGCTGAGTCAGCACATGGTAAGTGAGGATGCCCTGGTGTCCTCATAAGAGACTGAACTTTTCATGCACAGCCGGGAAGAAGGTGAATGTGCTAGGCATACAAATAGCCCACATCTGGCATATCTTTGAATGAAGGCACTTAGTACAAATTCTTACGTATATTATTATAATACTATATCTATAATTAAAATCAACAATCCCATCATCTGGGATGATTTTCTCTGGTGTAACATATATATCCAATAGCTACCACCAGAGAAGCCCCATGCCTGCCTCATGCATGGGGCAAACTCTCAGAAAGATCTTTTAATTCAACAAGACAAAACTGCATCTGGAAAATTTTCAGCAAATACCTCAGGCCTCCAGGAGGTTACTTAAAAGGCTTTTCTTTATAGATGCTAAACCCAAAGCAGGGCACCATTGTTGTTCTTTACTAATTCCTCACAGGACCTATGCTCTGAGGCACCTACTGAATTTCCATATTAAGTATCTAGGTTCGTGCTGGCCTTAAGAGCTGAGTAACAAATGTACTTTTTCCTGGAAGCAAGAGGGACAATATATCCTTCTGTAAGTTTTTAATTTTTTTATATCAAAGAATTTCAAATTCACCAAAAAATGCCAAGAATAGTACCAAGAAATTCTAAATACTCTTCACCCAGATACCCCATTTGCAATATTTTCATGCATTCGCTTTATAATTCTTTTAATACACACACACAGCCTAGGCTGTTCGATCACCACATGAAAGGCAATTGCCTTGGAACAAGAAATAAACATCCATATATCGTAAATTCTTTTCTGAATCATTTGACAGTAAGTACTTCATTGTGTATTTCCTAAGAACAGGGACATACTGTCATATAACTAAAGTATAATTATCAAAATTAGTACATTTATGATTAATATAATTCATATCATCTAATCTAGAATCCATATTCAATTTCATGAACTGATCCAATACTGTCCTTTATAGCTAACCCTCCCCCCAAGTCCAGGATTACCTATGGCATATAGTTATCATATTATTTTCGTCTCCTTTAAGAGACTAAATGGAAAGAGTCCCTCAATAGTTTCTTGTCTACGTGATATTGACATCTTGGATGAATAGAGGACTGTTACTTTATAACTTGTCTCTGAGTTTGGGTTGATCTGATGTTTCCTAGGATTAGGTCAGTTTAGGAAAGTTTGGTAGGAATATTACACAAGCGATCATTACATTTGTAATGTTCTCATTACATCCCATCAAAACATAAAGGTCAGTTTGTTCCATTGTTAGTGATGTCAGCTTTGATTACTTAGTTACTGCGGTGTCTACCAAGTTTTTCCACTGATAAGTTACTATGCTTCATTTTGTAATCAATATATAAAATCTAGAAAGATCATTTAAGACTAGGTAAACTGTCCTCTTTCTCATCAGACTTTCGCCTAATTCTTGGTATTCACTGATAATTTTTACAATATTGCCACTGTCGAAATTCTTCATTCTGGAGAAGGGGAAGTTCTTCCTCACAACAGAACGCCAAATAGAAAATTCACCTTTCCATGTTAAAGTTGGCAAACAACCTGACATCGGCTTTAGCATCTAACTAGGATTTTCTGGTTGGCCTCTAGTATCTTTCTAGAACCATAATTGGGCCTTCTCTTGAGGATTCTCCAGGATATAGCAAATTCTTTTTGTATAGCAGAGTTGTACTATAATGGGGAATATCTACGTATCTATCTACCTATTTTAATTTAACAACATGTATGCAGCATATACTACATGCCAGGTCCTCTTTTAAATGTTTTACAAATTTAACTCTTTTAAGACTTATTATCATGGCCCAATGAGGTGAAGGAGGTACTATTATTATTCCCATTTTACAGATGAGGAAATGGAGGCAGTCAACTTGAATAATGTGTTCAAGTTCAAGCAGCTTATAAGATCGATGTCATGAACCAAAGCAATCTGGCACCCAAATTTGTCCTCTTAAACCATTCTACATGCTGCCTTAGCACAGGTGCTCATTTCTTTCTTCTCTAAATTCTAAGACGCTTTAACTTTATATCGGTGAAAAGAAATTACCTACTTTCAACAACAGGCAAATGGCTTGGCACTTTTTAATTAATGGTATCAAATGATATTGTTGCTAGTGCTTCCCCAAAAGAGAAGGATCATAAAGACAGAACCAACCCAGAAAACCCATTTATGGGAAGAGTTGAGCATTAATGGAGCCAGGTCAGGAAAGTGAAAGCAAATCTGTGCTGGAGATTCAGGGAAGAATTGCTTCCCTATGGCCTCAGGGCACCTGCCTTAATCCCTCCAGGTATGGAAGGAGAATCTGAGTTTCTGAGGGAGTCCATTGGTGTTCCAAGGCCTGGGAAGGAGACAATGTGAATTTGGGCAGCTCATGCTGATAGAGATGTACTGAGTAGTAGGAACTATAATTCAAGTGGCAACGGATGGTGTGAGGTTTGGGACAAGAGGCAAGAACGTTAACAAAAGCACCAGGGTCCCATGCTCCTCAGTGTCATCAGCCACAAGGGACTTTCCGGAGCAGTTGGGATTCTAACAACTTTACTAATGGGGCTCAGGGAGAAATTAGACCTCTCCTAGCCTGTGGAGATGGATGCTCCTGTACATCCTCCCCATTGCTTTTCTCCAAGCAACGTTAACAGCTGTTACAACCAGATCAGTTGGGTTGTGTTTGCTCAAAGCTCTTTAGAAAGTAGATTACAGGTTTGCAAACCTGTCTATAGTTCCACTAGGCACTGTGTGTTTGAAAGCTTAGGAGAATCAAGTACTCACCCCACTATAACTACTCCAGGTTAATTTTTAACTGCTTATATTCTAGGCTTTCCTGGAGACTTTAATTTGTTGAAATAAGAGTGGAGTAAGACTTTACAAAATAACTGTTGAGCAACTAAAATATCATGATGATGATTTGAATTAGCATCTATTCAATAAAGAGTAAAACACAAAGAACAAGGAAGAATTTGTGTATATTCTCTGTTCTAGTTATTAGTAGCCTCTCTCAAGGTAAAAGATGACAGAGAAATGGAAACTTCCCTCTGGGCCTCCACCATATGCATCCGACTCTCCAAGTTGTAAATGGTGTGGTAGATCTAGTACTGCTCTCCAAATTGTCTTGTTCCTACGGGCTGTGTTCCCTCAGCCCCCTTGTGGTTTAAAAGAGCCATAGGACCAAATCTCATCAGGCTCTGTGGAAATAAGGGCAGTGTGTCACTTCTGGGCTAATCATGCAAGAGTAGATTGAGTACGGCCGGGCGCGGTGGCTCACGCTTGTAATCCCAGCACTTTGGGAGGCCGAGGCGGGCGGATCACGAGGTCAGGAGATCGAGACCACGGTGAAACCCCGTCTCTACTAAAAATACAAAAAATTAGCCGGGCGTGGTGGCGGGCGCCTGTAGTCCCAGCTACTTGGAGAGGCTGAGGCAGGAGAATGGCGGGAACCCGGGAGGCGGAGCTTGCAGTGAGCCGAGATTGTGCCACTGCACTCCAGCCTGGGCGACAGAGCGAGACTCCGTCTCAAAAAAAAAAAAAAGAAAAAGAGTAGATTGAGTTCTCTGTGTGCCTTTTTTTTTTTTTTTTTTTTTTTTTTGAGGTGGAGTCTCGCTCTGTCGCCCAGGCTGGAGTGCAGTGGCGCAATCTCGGCTCTCTGCAACCTCCGCCTCCCGGGTTCAAGTGATTCTCCTGCCTCAGCTTCCCGAGTAGCTGGGAATACAGGCGCCCGCCACCACGTCCAGCCTCTATGTGCTTTCTTAAAATATCTCCACAGCCCTGGAGGCCTTGTGATGGTGGAATCCAAATGGAAGCAGCCTAGGCTGTTAAATCACCACGTGGAGGGCAGTTGCCTTGGAACAAGAAATAAACTTGTTCCATTAAGGCATTGCCATGTGGAATTTGTTTGTTACTGCCTGCCTATTGTATCTTGACTAATACAATAAAAATACATTGATTAGGAGCACAGAAGCATTTCATTAAAATTAACACATACATGTGCCTAAAGCAGGTTCTCAACCAGGGGGTGTATTTATTTCACCCTACTCCCCGGGAATCTGGCAATGTCTGGAGATGTATTTGGTTGTCACAGTAGTCTGGTTGTCATAGCAGGAAGGGGATGTGCTTGTAGCAGGCCCAGGAATGCTGCTAAATAGCCTACAATGCATAGGACAGCGTCCACATCAAAGGAATGATTTGGCCCAAAATGTCAGTAGTGCTGAGGTTGAGAAACCCTGGTCTAAATAAAAGAGCTAACATCTTAATTCTATGGGGGAAATTACCTACTTGCTACACAAAAATCCACCAAAAAAAGACACACTGATGCCTTTTATTTTGTAAAGGTTAGCCAACAACCATATATTTAAAAGAATTTTAAAATTTATAAGATTTCTATTTGTGTAAAAAAAATCCACTACACTGCTTCTTTTCTCCATTTTCACAAAACAATGAAACATGAAACAACAGTTTAGTTAGATTCATGTTGTATACTTAGCAAATATTCATTGCTCCTTTTTTAATAGATTCAGAAATTCATGCTCAAGAGAGATTTCTTAATTGAATCCCCTCATTTTTTTAGAGAAATAAACTGCCGTCCAGAGAGGTTATCTAGTGCCCGTTGGCTGAAGAGTATACCAGAACTAGAAACTGGTATTTCTCAACTCTCACCTCACTGTTCTTTCCACTACATCACATTGTTCTCCTTCATTAGAAAATGTTAGGTCAAGGTCTGAGGAAGGTAAACAGCTGCTCGAGCCATAGATCGGGTTGGAACACTGGTGGAGCATCACGGTCAAAAAGGATGCATAGTTTCCAGGTGAGAGTATCTGGTTTCGAAGGGAAGGGCAGACTAGGAAAGGCAGGAAGCCTGCACAGTGAGCTCACCAACATGGCGTGTCCCCAGTCATCCACTGCTCCACAGACCCATTTGTCATATCTCTGCATCATCTTTTCTCCTTGGCAAGTCATACAGACATCGTGCAAGACAAAACTGAACCACAGCTTGGCAAGAGCTGTGAGAAATTTTACAAACTCATTGAATGAAAGCAGGATGCAGAGTTGGGATATCTAATTCCAGCTCTAACTATGAGTTATGTGGCCCCATCAAGCTTCCATAGGCCTAAATTCTCTCACCATGAAAGGAGGGGCATGAATTAAATAATAATAATTATTACATTATCAATAATAAAATAGCAGCTACTATTGTTGAGTACTTTCCATATGCCAGGAACTGTGCCAAATGCATTTTATTACATACGCAGGTAGCATTATTACATCCTTTACAGAGGAAGAAACTGGGACTCAGAGTTGTTATCAATATGATAGCATGATAAATAAGAACACGGATTTTAATAAAGGTCTACCTGGCCACATACCCAACAGCCTTAAATGACTGTGCTCTGCTCACCACCACTCCTCCAACTCTGCATCTCTGGGATCCCTCCCCAATTGTTTAAGTTTCTGTGAGTGATCTGTGGAATCTCAATCAATTTGAAGCATAAGCTTGGGTCCTTCAGGCAAGATTAACCCACTCAGCAGTTTTACTCCTCATCCCAAAACCCTAAAGGTGAAATGGCCTGTTCATATACCTCACTGGGTTGGGTTCTCACTTATCTAACAAAGAAAATGCAACTAAAAATTTAGAAGCCAGAAGCCCGCAGGATCCAAGCTGAAATCAAAGGTCTGTAGAATATCAAGGTGAGCTGGAAATATACAGGGTAATCAAAAACATAGTTTCTTTTAGATGATCTCTGTTTACAGGCATGGCCAATAAGGTTTACTTTCTATTGTATTACATGTGTGCATTCTACTTTTCTGTTTTTTTTTTTGAGACAGAGTTTCGCTCTGTCGCCCAGGCTAGAGTGCAGTGGCGCGATCTCAGCTCACTGCAAGCTCTGCTTCCCGGGTTCACACCATTCTCCTGCCTCAGCCTCCCGAGTAGCTGGGTCTACAGCTGCCTGCCATGGCACCCGGCTAATTTTTTGTATTTTTAGTAGAGGCAGGGTTTCACCATGTTAGCCAGGATAGTCTCAATCTCCTGACCTCTTGATCCACCTGCCTCGGCCTCCCGAAGTGCTGGGATTACAGGCATGAGCCACCGTGCCCGGCCACTACTTTTCTTTAAAAATAAAGAAAATGATGGTTCAGTACAAATACACGGCAAAGGTCTCCTTTGGATAACCCCCAACTTCGCAGAGAGAGCAGGTTTTACCCTGCTCCACAGCATTTAAAAAGGATGTCCAAACTCATAACATTTAAAAGGATGTCCTAAACTCAAATTCCTTTGCCCCTACCCTCTGTATATTTGGGGATTCACTCCATTCTCCCCATGGAGTGGGGAGGAGGAGGAGGAGGACCAGGTTTCCTTTCTCCAAGTCACCTTCTGTTTCAGTGTTCTGCTTCCAATTAATTCTTGAACTCTCTTACCTCACAGCCCTTGGCTGATGTTCATGCTTCTCCATTCTGTGCTTACCCATGTGTCAATCAATTTAATCAGTTTCCTCAAAGTGCCACTCGTCTAAGGCAATAGAACTGTGTCAAAGAGTAAGGATAATGGTGGGACAGGAGAAAACACAGAACATAGAACAGAAAACATCTTAATATTGCATTAGCCAGCTGTGTTGTCAAAAATACACAAGCCACTCTCACATTCTGGAATTGGCCATCATCTGTCATTGAGTCCCTAGTCTCCTCTAATTATCTTATCTTCTTCTCATTTCATGAATCCTGCCTTCTCCCTCTTGGGCTGTGTGTAGAAAGAAACTATATTTTTAAAAATTTTATTATATGGTACAATTTCGTTCTTTTGGTCTCAGTTGAGCTCATCTTGAGCAAGCCTGAGATTGTGAACTTTGTCTGGAAGGCTCAAGGTGGTGAAATCAGTCACCAGGCCAGGTTGGCACACCCCAGAGAATCACCTTCCTTGGGAAAAGTTGGGCTTCAAGGAGGTTTGTGGTTGGAGTGACAGATGTTATTACAAAGCCTCCAGAGATAAGAGTGACAGAAGGGCTAAGCAGGAATCCAGACAGCCTCTCACTGCTGGGGAAGTTTCCTGTTTTCATCTCATGTTTTCAGCGCTTCCTCAGTGTTCAAATGTTGTAACACATCTCCCAGTGTTCTATTCCTGTGTGAGGGATTCAAGTTCAGGGAGTAAAAGTAATCCAGTATTAAAGACATACAGGGTATATGCCAAACACTGACTGGGTCCATTTTCATCACTTAGCAGAGAGTGTACATTTTGTTTTTTAGTTACTAAACCATATAAGTAATTGGAAGTAGATAACATAAATAGGACAAAACAATCATTGGGATTATTTCATTTTGAATCAAGGTGAATTAAAAAGTAGCCACCTACACAAACAAAATCTTCCTGAATCATGAAATCTTAACAACTTCTCAGGTAAGAACTGCTTAGATGTGATAAATGTTCGTGTGCACCATTCCCTTTCATCCATTCTACTTTTGGTGACTTCTAACCTTTGTCATTTCATCCTCTGAGCAAATATAGGGAAGAACAAAAGCTAGATTACTGATGAGAGGCAAAGACTTTGGGAGATGTGTAAAGTAAAAGACCCTCAGAAGCATGGATTATCTGTTGCCCCTCTCCTTAGAGAAGGTCTCTACAACTCTCCTCCCCATTCACCACCCCTTTTCCAGGCAGCTCCTGACACACAGGCTCACTGATTAGCAGAGGGGGAAGCCAGCCAATTTTCTTTTTATCCAAGTCAGTGGCTATAAGCCACTCATCATTTACAGCAGTTCTCCTGAGACCTGAGAGCTGACCTTATGCTTGTAATCTGTTGGGAGGTTCCTGACCTCATCTTGTCCTTCATTCTGGCATGGTTTCTCCAGCGACAACTAGCAATGGCTGAGATAAGGTCCATAGATCTTAGATTTCACTATGAATGTGGATCTGCACTAGAAACTAAAGCCCAACTCTTTTCTGCTGTAGCTAGTGAAGTCTGAATTGTAAAGTCACTTGTGGGTAAATGGTGTTCCTTCTCTCCTCTATCTTCTTATCCCAGTTCTCAAACTTTCTAACTTATTTCTTAGGTAGGTATCCCAACCACTCATTGGTGCAAATAGCCCTCATGGCTTGATTAGGGATCACCTGCAAAAGGTGTTGTGAGAACCACAAGTAGGGATAACCTACCTTCTGTTTCTGTTCTGGTTCCTGACAAACACACAGTTATGTGTGTGTGTGTGTGTCAAAAGTCTTTTTTTTCTTTTCTTTTCCTTTTTTTCTTTGAGACAGAGTCTCACTCTGTCGCCCAGGCTGGAGTGCAGTGGCGTGATCTCGTTCACTGCAAGCTCCACCTCCCAGGTTCATGCCATTCTCCTGCCTCAGCCTCCCAAGTAGCTGGGACTACAGGTGCCCGCCACTACGCCCGGCTAATTTTTTTGTATTTTTAGTAGAGACGGGGTTTCACTGTGTTAGCCAGGATGGTCTCGATCTCCTGACCTTGTGATCTGCCCACCTCGGCCTCCAAAGTGCTGGGATTACAGGCGTGAGCCACCGCGCCCGGCCTCAAAAGTCTTTAATAGGGACTTGGGGCTTGGCTTCCAAGCCAGACTCTGCCACTTATTTTCTGTGTGGCTATGACATGGTCACTTAACTTTTCTAGACATCAGATTCTTAATCTTAAAAATAAGAAATCTGAATAGAAGACTTAGAGAGGATAATAAGAATATCTACATCTATTACTAAACAGCTACATTTACTGTGAGCCAGTTCCATTTCTTATCAGGGACAGTAGGAAGCATATAGTTGGGCTGAAACCTAAATTAGAATAGCTATGATTTACCAGAAAACTCCACTAAATCCTCAAAGCCCTCAGCCAGGGGCAACCTGAAAGACTGTTGGACTCCTGATACGAAATGCAATGGTTTAGGGATTCTCTGTGGCCCTATTCACACAGTGAGTCACTGAACCATGATTCACTTGTGCTTGGGAGTTTGGCAAAGAATGGCAGGACGAGGAAGGATGTTTTTCCTCTGTGCCCCAGGATTCTGAATCATCAGGTGTCTTTCCAGCCCCATTTGTCTCCTGGGAATGATTGTGCTCTCTGGTGTATGAAGCTCTATTGTTTGAGGCATGTTAATAAAATTGGTCTTTCAGACACCAATTATTGGACCCATCTGTAAAGTTCAGGATGAGCTAAGTTATGCTGCAGTAACAAAAACAAAGAAAACTCAGTGGGCTAAAACATCAAAGGTTTAATTTATTGCTCATGCTACATGTCCATCACGGGTCAGCTGGGGGCTGAGTTCAGCACTGTCTTCATGCTGGGAACCAGGCTGACAAAAGGCCTCTATTTGGAATATTGCTGGCCACTGTGGCAAATGGAAAGAGAGAGAATGGTGAATCTCACACGGACTCTGACAGCTTTCTCCTATAGGTAACTTGGAATAACTTCTCGTGTCCTTGGCTAAAGCAGATAATATGTAACTATACCAGACATTCAGATCTAGAAGGAAAAGAGGGAACATTTTTTAATAACACTGGTGATGACCACAGAGATTTTTCTCTGTTTCAGCATACTCAGGCACCCTGTTCTTGTGATGACAAACCTATGTAGACAATGCCCACATATGGCCGTATTACCCAGCTGTAAAGACCCAAGAAATCTTCCATATCCTTGCATAATCCTTTATACCCCTCAGTAGACTTGAAGACCATATCTCCTGACCAATGAGAAGAAAAAGCTAAGGTATCACTCCTGAGTTCCTAAAAAGGTGCACTTGGAAACACCTTGCAGAAAATAGAGCTGGCAAAGTTGCTCTGACAGACAAAGAGGAACAATAAAAAATCTTGAACAAAACTTTATTGCTTTTGCTCAAAGGCAGAGTCCTCACCAATCCCAAATATATTAGTGTTGGGGCCCAGGACATGCCACCCCAAAACATGACTGCAGGAGACTAGATATGCCACCATATAATATAGCTGTTTAATATGTTGATTATTTCAAGCTGGTTATTTTGAGAAACTGCAGACACAAAAGTAGCACTGAAAAGCTGTTCCTCTGTAAAGGAAATTTACATCTATAAGGAAACTTTTATTAGTAAGAGTATCTTTATCAGGAAGAGAGCTGCTCTGAGATGACTTTTACCATCTGAGATGCTTTTATCTACATAACAAGTCAATCTTCATTTACCATACATTTCCTCCTCCTCCTCCCCCCACCCATAATTTGTCTCCACCACTCCTCAGAAGCCCCAGGCCCTTGTTCCTTTCTGTACCTAAAGATGCTGCTCTCTGAGCTTCAATCTGTCATCCAAAAGACCACCAGAATGGAGTAATAGAAAGGAGAGCTTTATTGATTACATCAATTTGCAAGTGGAAAGAGAAAGTTTCCAGCATGGAGAGAAGGTACTCTCTCTCTCTTTGAAGAGGGGAAAGACAGGTTGGATTTTATGCCTCAGAGGGCTAGTATCATACATATTCAGCATGTTTGGGGGGAAAGCTATACATATTTATGAGGGTTGCTGAGTACAGGTGCAATGGGTAAACATATTCATAACCATACAGTCCATATTCACTTTAGGGCAGGGTTTTAATACTAAAATAAGGTGGAATTTGCTTCTATGTCAAAAGGTGAATTACAGGATAGAAAGACAGTCTGCACAGCCTCTATAAGTAGCTAAAACTGGCTTAAGGTCTGAAACAGCCCATTATAAAAGAATGTTTGTAAGGATGGTCCTGTGCCCAATCAGAGTTGTAGTGGTCTGGGTTATAAATCAGCCTTATAGCTTCTATGATTAGGGAGTTTAGCAAGGGTGTGGTTTTTCTTATATGTTGCAGGAACTTAGAAACTTGCCTTGCTAGCTGAGCCCAGATCCCTCCACCTGTAGGTAACTTTTGTTTTCTTAACCTTAGGGCTCGTCTTAACTGATAAAGGAGCATCTATTTTGGTCTCTCAGATCACAATTATATCCTTCTTTTTTGAATATCGTATTTTTGTGGGACTTGCATGCATATGTGGGTACACATGTAATTAAAATGTTTTTTCTCATTTTAAGCTGTTTCATGTCAATGTAATTCATAGCTCAGCCAAAGAACCTAGGAGGTTTGAGGGAAGTCATTTTTCCCTCTCTTATGCCAAAACACAAACTGAATCTACCTTCATCATTTTGCAGTGTGTATATTTTGTTTTTTACTTACTGAGTCAAAAATATAATTGGGTGGGAAGAGATGTAGCAAATGAGTAAGACAAAAAATGGAGTTATTTTACTCTAAATCATCCAATTAAAAAGTAGGTACATACACACATGTAAATGAAAAAGTAACTAGGAAAACAAGGCATTGGTACTAGCAATGTTTAAACGTTCCAGTTGCTTCACGACATTGGCCACACTTGATGTTGTCACTCCTTTTTACATTTTGGCCATTCTGGCTTTTACTTGCATCTCACTGGCAACTAAAAAACTTCAGAAATCTTTTCTTGAATTGATTAAAGAAGAGCAGAAGATTCCTGAAGGATGAAAGAGCCAGTAAAGTCTTCTGAAAGATGGGGAAGAGGATGATATTTTGAATCTGAGATTTTCAGAGCTGTTTCTGGATCTCACTACAGAACAGACACACTTTTTCTTAAAATGGAGCTGAAACTTTTCCTAATCCAGAAAGAAGTGGAGAGAAGTGCAGAGTGTGTGATTGTCCCAAGTCCCCTCCATCAACTCTAATGGCCTGATTCCTGCCATCATCATGAAAACATAGAAAGCTTGATTAAAAAAAAAATTTACAGGCAATGCCAGCCACCGAAACAGGAGCTCATTGGCTCCAGCATCTTTCTTTTTGCCCTTTCCCACCCCTGACCTGCTTCTCTACCTGGTCACTGCTGAGGCAGGAGACCAGAACTGATTGAAGAAGCCTAGACTATGAGAAGACCATGAATTTTTAGGTGAAAGGAACTTTCATAAAACAATGGCAGAGAATCTTCTGTTCTCAGAGTAGTAACTATTCCTGGAAATGACAGAGCTGGGGAAAGTTCACTTAGATTGATACTCAATTTTTCAATGAATAATAGGTATGACATTTTAAACTACTTAAAAGTATGTGAATATCTTATTACCGTGCAGATCTGGGGCACAGCAAATCAACAATGATTCAAAGAAAACTGTGAATACCATTTTACAGATGTGCTAACGATTGTCTACTTACTTCCACTGTGAATGACTCTCAAAATTTGTAGAACTTGAGCAACTTGAAGAATTTCCATGTTACACAAATTTCAAAGATCTCCAAAGTTCTCTTTTTGTTGTTGTTATTTTGAGTGACAAAGTAAACATAAGGAAGAAGCCACATTTCTGTAAGCTTAGTGTAGGGAAAAGTTACATGTCTTCTTTTGACACAAATGCAAAGTTGTGATTCCTGTGAATTTAGGCTTTGGGAAAATTGTTTAGGTCTTCTTGCTATCCAAAATAAGTTGGAACAACATTTAAGTATTCCAAAAGCCAAGCCTAGTTCATCTTGCAACTGACTGCTAAAGAATTCCCCAAAGATAAACTAATCAATTCTCTTAAAAATTAACTATTTAAGGAAGAAGAGTTTGTATTTCAGGAATATATGGGGAAGTATATCCATTTTAAAATAAAGACACAGACATAACTGCAGCTGTGGCTACAGATACATTGCTGCTTTATTAGACTATAAAAAGAAGGAAATATCAACTGAGAAACTATGTATCAAAGGTCCATTACATTTATGAAGTTAGAGAAGTGTCTAATTACTATACATATAATGTAAATGAACTTTTACTAAATGAGACTTTATTTTAATTAAAAGGCTTTTTCAATTAAAATTAATAAATAATTTTTTGAATGTTACAGAAAGGTTATTTATAAACAAAAACTAGAATCTAGGTGAACTCTACATATTATGTCCCCGATCCATTCTTGCCTCTGATTAAGTTCTAAAACATTTCATTAGTTTTACACTTTCCATTGTTACTATACTAATAATGGTTGGTGGATCAAATGTTCTATTATTTCATGATCCACAATGGAAAAATATTAAAGTCAACCGAAACTGAAATGGGTAATATTGATGGGAGTGGAAGTCAGAGGGTGGAAGAGAACAGGCCCTTGAGAAAAATCAGGTGCCTCTGCCCACATCCAGGAGCACCTCACAGAGGGCAAAGAAAGGCCAAGTGGTCCTTCAAACACTCTAAAGTACTACTTTCTAGGTTGACCCATTAATCCACAGGCCAAGGCACTGCTGAGCATTATCTGCTGAGATGCCCTCCTCAATGAGCCTTGTGTCAGGAAATATCATCAGGCAGTTTCTAAACTAGTCCACAATCATCACTATTCTCTTGAACTCTGAGGCCCATCCAATCTACATCAATGTACAATGTTAAGCATCTCCATAAGATACCAAACAAACAAACATAACAATGCCTTTAGAGATATCCAATTCATCTTGGTTCAGTGAGTTAGTGATCTGGGGATTGAGAATATGTAGGTGAGGAGTGGTGATGAAATCTCTTGGTTTGGGCCCTGATGGCTGCAAAAAGGATGTTTAAATATTCAACAAAATTTAGAATACAGGTAGTCAGGTTGCAGACTTGATTCACACTAGAAGTAGAAGTTGGGGGTAAGATAGGAGAAAAAGGCAGAGGGGAAGAAACGGCACGAAGTGAAGGTCAGAAGTGAGGGGAGTGAAGGTCAACCTATCAGCACTTCAGTGAGTCCAACTTGCTTTCAGAATCCTGTAAAAGTTGGAAAATGAAGAGCAGTTATTTTTGGTAAGAAGCAAGAGGTTATAGGAGTTACAAAACATGCACCTTCTTAATGACTGACCTAGCAATTTATAATGAGGCAATGCTAGTTAAACCTTTGCTATTTTCAATTATTTTAAGAAATGCCAATGAATTTGTGATATTAATTGATGTCCCTAATGGAGAAGGAAATGGGTAGGAGGCCAGGTTTGGCCAAGATTCTTTCTGAGATAGAAAAGCAAGTGCTGATGGAATTTGTTTTGTGTGTATATCTGGAAACACAGACAAGAGAGGTTGGGAACAGCCACCCGGAGGAATGAAGATTTCAGGTGCAGGTGGACAAGGGGATCCTGAGGGTGTGGCTCAGGTAACGTGCCTTGTAATACTATTCAAAGCCTCTTACAGAGACTTGAGTAAATATTTTGTGCTTCTGGGGTTATATTAAGGTTTAAATACATTTAGAGCGTTATCACGGTCACTTATTAACAGAATTACCTTGGATAACTTTCCTGGCCTTTCGAAGCCATGATTTCATTATCTGTAAATTAAAGTAATAATAGGGCCAACTCCTTAGGGGTTTTCTCAGCTTGTGTGATAACGTGTTAAAGGTTTGACAAATGTGGTCCTTTGAATTACTGTTTCCAGTCCTTCACCCTTCTCTGTATCCATACCTTTTCCCATGTGACTTAGCCATTCTTCAAACTAAAGGCAGAGTTTATTTCCCTGTGCCACGGGTGTCAAGGTTGGCCATACAATTTGTTTTACCAATGAAATGTAAGTAGAGCTTATAGTATATACCTTCAGAGGAATACCCTATGGAAGCTTCCAACTTCTTTCATGAGTAGACTATGACCCTGGTAGCTGCTGCCTCTTTGTTCTGGGGTCTAGAATGAACACTCGTGAAACATATCTGAGCCAAACCTTCATAACCTTGAATGTGTGAACAAAGGTTTGTTGTATGTCATTGAGTTTTGGGCTGGCTTCTTATGCAGCAATAGTTGACTGATACTACATCATCTTGGGGTGTGGTCTGGGAGTCTGCCTTTCCAAGCCTGTGTACAATAATAGAACTTGTGAAACACTGCACTAAAGCAGCCCCACTTTAAAACAAACCACCTGAAACCTGCCTGTGACAGAGACACATTCACAGCTGGTTGATTTGTGGGAAAATTATCCTTTCTTTGAAATGTTCCCAAATGTCCTCTCCTACACTTTTTTCAAAGATTATTCTACCCTCTCTTTCTCCACAAGCCTTTTCCAAATAGATTTCTTATTCTCTCTCTTCATGTAGATTACCCCATATATTTTGTTAAAAGAAAAACTTCAGAAGTTTTAAGTTAAATGCATAATTAAATTTAACAGAGTTTGACTAAGCAAAGAACAATTTACGAATTGGACACCCCCAAATCAGAATAGAATCGGATTTACTCTGATGCTGTTGCACGGTCAGAGAGGACTTGTGGACAGAAAAAGTAAAGTGAGGTACAGAAAATGGAAGGCACAGAAACGGCTGAATTGGTTACAGCTCAGTGTTTGCCTTATCTGAATACGGTTTGAGCAGCTGGCTGCATGTGATTTGCTGACACTTAGTGATTGGTACAAGAGTAGGTTACAATAGGTACAAGAGTAGGTAACACATCCGCTCAGGTTACCATTCACTATATACACAGGAATCTTTAACCCAAACTTAAAATATGTAAGGAGGTAACTTTAGGCTAAACTTAATTTAACCTCTTCAACACTGGCCTTAACCCTGACCTCTTCCACAAGCCTACTTGACTCCTCCAGCCCATGTTGATCTCCCCTTTCCCTGTCATCAGCACGGAACAGTTGAGCCCAACTCCATAACAATTTCATGAGTTTCTTTCTTCCTCCAGGCTAAACTTAGAACTCCTCAAGGCAGAATCCATCCTTACTCCTTCTGTATTTCCCATGGTCTCTAACATAAAAAGAGATATACAGTTGAGGCTTTCACATTGAGCCGATAGTCAATATTCTACTGACTTCATGGATTTGTGGAAGCTCATCCTGGTGAAACTGAATGTTTCATTTATAAGAGAAGTTAAAATTTCTTCCAAGGGACAATGAACGTGAAATTGTATCCCAAAATGGAAGAACAGCACCTTTCCCCTTTCATTGATATTGGTAATCCAGTATCAAGTTTTGTGTTCCTATTTGGAAGCAGGGTCTGTGAGTTTCACAGAAACACAATAATTGTTTCAAAGCTGGAAAAAAAAAAAAAAAAAAAAAAAAGGTTTCTGTTTCCAAAGTCTCACTTACCCCAAATAAATCTGCCCTACTCTCATTTTATTTACCTTGAAAGATGTAGAGTTGTTTGAACCTTAGTAGGGTTTCTACTTGCAGTTTCAGGAAGTAGTAATAACTCATAAGTTTACCCACAGCTTAAAATTCATGAAGATAGCTAAGCTGAGAAATGTGCTGCTGATTTTGATTCATAAACAACTTTTATCTCCTTTCTGGTTATTATTCTTTCAACCAAATGGACAACTATTTATGAAGAAGGGCATTCAATCATCATCTAATTTTTTAACCATTATTTCTGAGATTGCTGGAAAATAAACAACCCGATGAGGTGTTTACTTCTAGTCAAATATTGTACGTAATCTAAATGTTTTAAATCTATTACTTCTTATATCTAGATTAAATTTACATTAACAACTTTTTAAAAATACTATCAAACTGTTAAGCATTATCTACTAAAGCTAAAAATATCTGCCCACCATACAGCATATACACTTCTGAAAGTCTTGGGCATATTCACCAGAAATGATAGTATATATACACAAAAGACTTGTATAAAAATTTTCACTGGGGCTGCAAACTGGAAACAATCTGACGCTCATCAACAGTAAAATGGATAAACTGTAGTATATTCACATGACGAAATATTACACAACCATGAAAAAGAATGGAATAACATGGATGGATCTCATAGACATAACTTTGAGTGAAAGAAGCCAGACCCAAAGGAATAAATTCTGTATTATTCTATTTATGTGAATTTCAAGAACAGGCAAAATTTATCAATGGGAATAGAAATGAAAATTTTGTTTCTTGGGAGTAGGTATTGACAGAGAAGGGGCAGCAGGGAGCCTTTCGGCTGCTAGAAATTGTCCATATCTTAATCTGGATGATGGTTACATGGGTGCATGTATTATAAAAGTTCATCAAGCTACAGACTATAAATAGGTGCACTATGTATATTAATAACACCTTTAAAAAAACAGAAAAGAAAATTTCACCTAGAATTAGGGGAAAAAACAAATATTTAAAAGGCCAGTGTTCATAGCTTGCCAAGTTTAATTTGTCAAGCCTTATTAGGTTTCACCATACCATGATATTATGACAAATAGATAGAACTAGTTGAGGAAGGGTTAAGCTTCCTCATGAGACTTTGTGTCTGGTAAAGCTTTCAGTTACTTATATACCTAGTCGAGGAGTGTACAAAGACACATATCAACAAAGACAAGCCATTCTGATGCACTGACTGGCTACATATCCATCGGTGTTATATCCCATGCCAACTTGCCTACAAACTGACAAGATAGTGTTAATGCTGCAGCAAGGGAAACAGAAACAAAGGCAGGGCTGATGCTGCCTTACAATGAGGGCCTATTCTCTCCCTTGCACCTGAGAACACCAGTGAACTTTGTCATTGTTCAGCAGCAGAAACCTTGCAGTTTCTCTCATCCTTAGCTCTTCATCACATGGCCACATTATTTCCTTACGAGGTAACCCTGCCCTGTGTCCCTTGACAACGGAATCCTCCAAACCCATAAACTGTGTCATCAAGATTGACCAACCAGAGGTCATCGTTCCTCACCACCCTCCTTCATCCTGAGCTGTTTGCTCTTATTGTTCATCTGAGAAAAAAAAATTAAAAAGAATGAAAGCAAAGGAAAGACAGCAATCCAAGTCCAGTAACAGGCAGCACAAAAGATTCATTTGTGAAGGGCAAAGATTAACGATACTAATAGCTCTAGGGGTTAGGGGAAAGTCTGTCTGATTCAGAGAATCAACAGGGAAAAGTTGAGTATAGACAAATTGCTTGCTCCAAAGGGAATACTATGTGGGAGGGGATGGAAATAACTGCATTCCGGGAGCCTGTTTTACTTTCTGTGGTGTTGTGCCAACAGATGCAAGGACAGCCTTGGTGGCAGAATAATATGCCTGTGATAAAAGCCACTGTCTCCTTTGTCCAGACACTGAATGTTTAGCTTTTGGTTTAGAACCATAGACAGTGAAACCTCAATTTATTGGACTCTTTAATTATTAAGTCTTTATCAAATTGTATTTCATGCTGTACTTTCATCTAAATTTGGAGAACACAGTCTTCTCCAGAAGTTACACAGACATTTTCTTCAGCTACAACTTGAGTCCTACAGTTACATGAGGGTTTTTATTGTCTTCAAAAGGTGACCTTGAGACATCACAACATCCTCAATGAAACTCCCTAGATGAATGCTTTGGAGAAATGCTTAACAGCTAGGGTTAAAACAAAAAGGGTTTGCTGGTTAATGTTCAGTTTATTTTGATACTCCCATTGATCCAGCCCTCTAGACGATATAGAGGAGATGGTTATTGTTACTTTTAAGAGTTGTTGTGTTTAAAATACCAAATAAGCAGAATTGCATGGAGATAAAAGTAAACAACACATGAAATGAGAATATGGCCAACTGGTTTATTCAGACTAATGAGATTTAGGGAGAAAAGCCTCCACAGGTCCCTCCCCTCCCCTCTCTTTTCTTTTCTTTCTTGTTTTTTCTTAAGACAGTGTCTTACTCTTTTAACCCAGGCTGGAGTGTCGTGATGCTATCAGACCTCATTGCAGTCCCAAACTCCTGAGCTCAAGTCATCCTCCCACCTCATCCTCCCAAGTAGCTAGGATCACAGGCATGTGCCACAGTGCTTGCTAATATATATTTTTTCATTTGTTTGTAGTAATGGGGTCTCATTAGGTTGCCCAGGCTGGTCTCAAATTCCTGGTCTCAAGCGAACCTCCAGCCTCAGCCTCCCAAAGCACTGGGATTACAAGCATGAGCCACCATGCCAGCCTAACTCTTTTCATTATATTCTTCCACATAAACTCTTTTCGTAGATAAGCAAGAATATCCTTCCTGGCATAGTTAAACAATACACAGTACATTTTTCTAACCAAGGAAAGGGAAAATATTTTATCTTTGCTGATCTCATTTAGAGTTACTGTTTGGCCCTCTATAAAAGTAATTTTCAAACTTTGATGTGAGTTAGAATAACTGGGAGTGCTTATTAAACACACAGACCTAATATTTTGAGTCAGCAGGTCTGAAGTGAGTCTTGCAAATTGCACTTCTGTGAAACGTTCCAGGTACTTGTGATGCAGTAGGCCCACAGATTGCACTTTGAGACTCCATAACTGCTGACCACATTCCAACAGTGCTGAACTACTATGTCTTGGTCCTAATGTCGTTGACAGTTCAAATGTTCAGATAGAAGTTTGAAAAATGCAAGACATATAAACCCTGCCCCATTCTTTCTAACACTAAACTAAGCAATGCTGCAGTGCACAAATAGAAACATGCTCACCTGGTCATCAGATCAAGGTCACAGAAATCCCCCACATCCTGCCTGCTGAATGGATTCAATGCTAACTTTACCCCAGACTTCCCTATAGAAACTCTCTGATTGAAAACACACGAGTAACTTAATTGCACTGGGAGAATGAAAGGGTTTGAGAATTATCAAGAAAAGCTGCGAACCTATTTTTTCCCCAGTGGCCCTTGCCCCAAAGTTAAAAACATCCTACAAATACCTACATATTTAATAGAAGAAGCAAATTTAAGAAGCCACCGTCATCTTACTTAGAGTATTCCATCTTCCCAGCAGAGAATGGGTTTCCACAATTCACCTTTGCTTTGTACTACAAAGCACAGAAAGCAGATGTTTCCAAGATAAAAATGTGAAACTCTGGTCCAGGGAAGAACCCTGCATCAGGCTATAAATTCAACTGTACTGAGCCTACTGCAGTGGATTTATTTATTATGTTTTCCTTCAGTTTGCCTACTTGTCCTGTGAAAGTTGTTCCAACAGCCTTCCCCAGTGAAAAGACTTCAGAAACAGGACCTGTCTTCAGGAAAGGAAAAGTGAAGTGTTGATATACTGACCCACAGGGCACAAAAGCCCACTGACAGATGGCATGAAAAGAAGGAAAGTGCTGAGAGGATTAAACACAAAAGGATTTTATGAGCAGTAAAGGCGGTAATGAGTCCCTCTGGAAAGAGGCCACAACATACTAATAGGTGCCATTTGATCTGTTAAAGCGCACAGACAGACAATGTGAGGGGTAAACAAAATGCCCAGAACATATTTGGGTAAATGGGGGAGATGATCGCCATACAAACAGCCAAGTGCTCGTGCTGCCAACACATCTCTTGGCCTCTTGAGGTTGGGTTTTGAAAGCCTAAGAGGGTTATGCTGATTTCAACATATGCTCTTATCCTTGGGATCTGGAAGGCAATTATAAAGTCATCTTTCATGAGCGGGCTATCCCACAAATGCTACCCGACTGCTATTACGCCTGACAGTTGGGCCAACTTCTGGTTCAAAAATAGCTCGTTTGTCAGTTTCTTCTACTCCCTGCTATTGTGAAAGAGTCACAATTAGAAGGCATTGTGGGGACGCCAGTTGAATCACTTTGAAATTGTGGCATTGGTTTTTCAGGGAGAGAGGGGACTGCAGGCCCCAGGGGCCAGGAAAGGCTTGTGGGTTGCTCAAGAGGAAATGCCCACTTTGGGAAAGCTGTCTGTGGGATTCCCTGAAATGAGATGCACGTTGCAGCTACGCGAGTACTTCTGAGATCTTTTAGAGTCACGGCCCCACTCTCCGTCCTGTTTTGCGGGGCCTCGCTCTCCCTTCTCTTGTACTCTATTTAAAGAGTAAACAAAATAGGAATTTGCACCATGGCCCTCGGGAGGAGCACGATAGTCATTGACAAGCACCCAAGGAGTCTTCCCATGGCTCGCAATGAACACACCATGTGCCTTCATCGATGACTTACGCAGTGGTCTCTGAATCACTCCCATAAAGAAAATGCAAACATATTTTTCTTTTAGACTAAGAGTGCCCACCCCGAAAATGCACACAGGTAACCAAACAGAGACAGCTGGCTTTCTAAGAGATAGGGACTTTATACTGAAGCATCCTGGCAGCCCCGTAGCAGCAGCAATTTCAAGGGGCTTCAAGTCTTTAAAGAACTTCATGGATGGTCTGTGTTTCCTCTTCTAGTCTAGATCTATTGAAGGACAGTATAAGTCAAGTTCTGGCTTCTGGGACCTGCTCACTGTGACTCCTTGAAGACTCTGAACAGATCATGGTCAAGGCAATAGGATGATGAATCAATTATTTATCCATTATGGAAAGATATTCAGCAGAGGTAAAAGGAACTGTACAAAAACATATCAGTGTGACTATCATAGGGTCTCAAGATCAATGCACTTTATTGATGGGTTGAATTAGATACAAAAATATGTTCCATCTCCTTCAGGGAATGGCACCAGCTTCCTTTGACATAATTAGGTGTGGAATGGGCTCCCTCCACCTTAAATATGCTTGATTATGTGTGTATGTATATACACGTTTATGAGGTGTGAAAGTTTGTGAACACATAAATTTTGGTTACGTACAATCTAATATGTATTTGTCTATATTTGTTTGAACCGTATGAGGTATTTTTGGTAGATTAACAAAAATACTTAAGTTGGGCATCAGCAATTCACACGGCTCAATCCAATTTTGTATGCATGGTGGTCATTAAGCCACTGTGTTTCCTCTCCAAGCCCAGCTTCTAAACTCTGATTTGGATGCTGAGGCTGGGACCGTGCAGACCATATTTCTGTGTTGCTCTCTGTTGGGCTGGGCCAGTAAGGGGTGCCAGAGGGACCTGCAAGATGAGAAGAGGAAGAAAATCTTGCCTCTTTCTGTTGGCTTGCTATTCCTGTAAGCATCCCACTAGCCTTGCTACTTTACCTGGCACTGGCTTTTGATCCCGAACTCCAAAAGTGTGGTTTTATGTTTTTATTTTTAGCCCATGCTCCAAGAACAAATCCCATTGCACCTCCTCAGATCCAACCCTGCAGGGTCACTCCTCTAAGGTTCTCATAAAGTCAGGTCCTTCTCTTGGTTCCCATAGTCTAAGAAGTAGTAGCTGCTTACAATACCTATTTTTTTCTGTAACAAATTTTAGTCCTCCAATATCTGCTTAACAAATTTCATATATTAAATTTTCTTTGCTAAAATAACTGGCATAGTATCTGCTTTCTTGACTAGATTATGACTGATATAGTATGTATACATATTTAAAATGCCCATTTTATGTACACATGGTTACATTATACATATGGAGAAAAATGTAGAGACATAGAGAAACAGAAAAGCTTAAAATGGCAATGATGCTCTACAATTTTTTTTTTTTTTTTTTGAGATGGAGTCTCACTCTGTCACCTGGGCTGGAGTGCAGTGGCACCATCTAGGCTCACTGCAACCTCCACCTCCTGGGTTCAAGTGATTCTTCTGCCTCAGCCTCCCAAGTAGCTGGGATTACAGGTGTGCACCACCATGCCTAGCTAATTTTTGTACTGTTTTCTAGTAGAGATGAGGTTTCACCATGTTGGCCAGGCTGCTGGAACTCCTGATCTCCAGTGATCCACCTGCCTCAGCCTCCCAGGTTGCTGGGATTACAGGTGTGAGCCGCCACACCTGGCCTACACATTTTAATACACTCAGACAATACAGCTGTTGAAACTGTGTATTTACTAAAGTTCAACCTCCCCCAAGCCCACTGAAAATGTACCCAAGTGGCAAGAAAACTATGAGTTGCTTTTATGCCAACACAGTTTAAATATCATCAGGCTGCCACCCAGCCAAACTAGAAAGATGATGATAAAGAGTGAAACATAATCAGTTCATTTTTTTTCCTATGGGTCATTTGAAAAAGTGGATTAGATAGCTGATTTATTCAGATATTTCAATCATTTGTTTTTTAAAACTCTGCCCAGTTTTGACACACGGGCTTTTTCAGTTACTCACCCTAAATAATAGGGCTGTTACTTTCAGCATTATGCTCACTTGCCCTTCACAAGCTTGGGCTCTGCTGGGAATCTGCCCTACTTCAGGTCATATGAAAATAGAGGTTGACCCTAACACAGTTGTCCACACTGGCTCTCACTCTTTGTGCCTCTTACCAAAGGCCTCAGATTTCCACAGCACAGGGAGGCCTTTGGTGTGGTCAACCTTTCTATTCCCAATTTTAACACACAGACCACTCAATAGGAAAGAGGGTTTTTTTAAAGGGCCCAAGATAAGCACATGGTTTCCACTCAGCAGCTATCCTGACCTCAGATCTATTTCAAGAAAATATTTCATACTACACATATCACATTGAGAAGAAAGGCCATTTTCTAATCAAGACATTTGCCATTTCCTCTTAAGGACATTCACACATGCACTATAAGCATGATGTTTCATATCATACATGCACTGAATGTCCAACTGATTCTCCTTCAGTAACTAAGGTTTGTGCATACTGTCAAGTACACAAATAGACACACACACACAACACACACTATACTCTTCCAAACGTACAAACCAATTTTAAAGTATTAAATAAGCTCAAGGGTTTTCTTAAAAAACAACAAACTAATATATACAAAACCATCCAACACCAAAATCATTTATTAATAATGGGTATCATCCACAGTATACAAATAACTGAACAAATTGGGTTTCTCACCTCCCTCAACTCTGCACTGAGCTAAACAGTCTGCCCAGCATAAAAAGGCAGATCCAAGATTAGAGTCTAAGCCCTGAGGATATCTCGGTCATAACAGATATCTTTAGCCCACCCCAGAGGGCACCTGGAGCTTCCTCAGTTCTCAAACATGCAACAGTATGTGCATCTTTCTGCCTGAGGGTGCAATAAGGGATAAGTGGGAGTCAAATATTCCAACTTCTTTGCTCCTGGGTTGAACAATTCAGAGGTCCCTAGCAGGAGTGAACCCCATTGCCCAGCATTGTAACTCACTGATAAACGCTCGCTTTATTGGCTTTCCTGTCTTACTTCCCTACTCTCATCCTTCCTGGCATCACCTCCCAAATAAATATTTGAACTCAAATTCTTGTCTCAAGGGCTACTTTTGAGAAACCCAAACAGAGATAGCCACTTAACCTCTGAGGATCATCCCTGACCCAAGCACTGCATGTCTCATGTTAACCATTTCTCTTGAGGCTGATACACAGCAAAATCCTGAAGACTCACCCCTTCCTCTTTCCTGAGAAGATGGTTTCTAGAATCCCTCATCGTCACCTCACTTTTGGTGGGAGATTCATTTTCTAGTTTGCTCTTTGCCTTAAAAAATAGGGGATGGTAACCTGTGCAAGAATGTTTGCTTTCCTGCTGTACTGAGAATCAAATGTAAGAACTGTAGCTCTAGTCCAAGGTAAATGCCTATGTGTGATGGATAGAAACTCGATACCATCTCTCTCACAAAATGAACAAAGTACTCAACAAAAAATTACATGTGATGTGCACAAACTACTCAAGTTACTGCAGGCATTAACCAGGCTCTAACATACCTTCTTTATCTCCAAATTGTGAAATAAAATAATACAATTAGAGTTCAGGTAGTTTCAATATGTTTACTACACTATCTAACAAGGCTCATTAAACTACTTTATAAGGAGTGACAGTGGACACTCATAATCTCAATCTGATGGTCTCTATCTCGTGTTAGTGTTCAGATGTATTTCCTAGAAGAGCTACAGACTTAAAGTGTCATTTTTTGTCACCTCCAAATATATCAAAGAGTGTCAGGGTCCTCCCGTTCCCTTGGCAGGTGACAGTTAACATCTGCTTCCCACAAGTCTGATTTGAAACTCTATCTCCCAGGATCATTCTTATCTGTGTGGCAAAGCTGGTGCTGTGTGTTAAGAAGGTGAATTTGACAATGTGTTACCCAACTGCAATAAATGAGGACAATAAGATATGCTTTGGGGAGGAGGTTCTGAACATTGAGTGTGCAAGAAAAAGTCCCAGTTACCCAAATTTTACCAGACATCAGAGAATCTCTGTGGTTTTTGATACTTTGAAAACGCTCCATAGGAAATCTTTCATACATCCTGACTCCCAAGTACTGCAGAGAACTGTGAGAAGAGGACCATTTAATTGCATTGCAATCTTGAATCTCACAGAAACCACTCCTATGGCTTTAGACAGATCTTTGCTTGCCTCTACTCCTCATTTTCTTTATCTGTAGGGAAACGCCACCCATGTTACCTACCTCATAGAAAAGGGAAAAAAATTGTACACAATTTTATTTAAAAAAAAAAAAGAAAAAAATAGAAAGACATCACTGCTTTGGGTACAAGAATCCTGTGATGCAGAAATGCCAAATGGCTTAAATAAAACATTGTTAGAGGCCCTTTCCAGAAGAATCAATATTTAAGGGGGATAAAAAGATAAGAAAGGAATAAAGGGAGGGAGGGAGGGAAAAATGCAAAGTAGAATAAGAATGAAAATGTGAGTGCATTTTGTTTATGAGAAAGAGAAAAAAGATTGAGGAAAAACTTTTTTAATTTTTTTGGAATTAGAAAATAACTGACATTTGGAAAACCTCAATGAAATAGAAATGAGATAATGGACATAATGCTGTAGTATATTTAGCAACATGACAAATATTGTGAACAGTATCACACCACACTGTGAAATTGATAGTTTGATATTTGCTCATGCTTTTTAAATTTTCCTTGGGAGTTCTGGAATATTTTTTAAATTATGTTATCAATAGAATCAAGAATATTCATAGATGATGTCTTCAAACATACTCATTTAGTTCTAATTGTGTTGTTATATTGATTACTAATGCTACACAACTGCAAAGGTAACCACTGAGCACTTAGCTTAGTATAAACTGATGACATCATCCTTCTACCACAAGTTTCTCAGTGGTAGCCATAGAATCTGTCTCAAAGTTGAGCTTTCGACCAGGATTGCCCAGGCCCAATTCTGGCCATTGGATTTTTGCGTACAAGAGATTCTAGTTCTGGCCAGGCGTGGTGGCTCATGCCTGTAATCCCAGCACTTTGGGAGGCTGAGGCGGGCAGATCCCCTGAGGTCAGGAGTTTGAGACCAGCCTGGCCAACATGGTGAAACCCCATCTCTACCAAAAATACAAAAATTAGCCAGGTTTGGTGGCAGGTGCCTGTAATTCCAGCTACTCAGGAGGCTGAGGCAGGAGAATCGCTTGAACCTGGGAGGTGGAGGTTGCAGTGAGCCGAGATAGCGCCATTGCACTCCAGCCTGGGGGAAAAGAGCAAGATTTCATTTCAAAAAAAAAGAGGCTCTAGTTCTGCGGTAAGTATCACCGGTCTTACTGCTTGTCTGTTACTTTTCTCCAAGTACCGGCCACTGTTTTAATTCCAGTGGTGCTGTGGTGGGGATCTCAGCTTCAGCTCTCTTTCAGAAAACTTGAAACCAATTTAAAACTCAGTCCCCACAGCTGGTTCTTCATGACCTGACACCAGGTCTTTTGGCTGAGGACAGCATTTCTTCTAGACCCTGCTTCTTGCTGAAAAAACAGGCTTCATGCTCTGTTCTCATTTCTGTTTCGTGCCTCCCTCTACCATTGGCTCCAACTGCTGCCCTTTTATCAAGACAATTGTATGTCTATTCCTGCCTCAATTTCCCTGTCACCTTCCTCACTGCTGCACATTTATCTGGAATATTAGACCCAGTCATATTGTTTTACAAATAGGAAAAAAAATGAAAAAGAAAGAAATCACTGTTTGGGGTGCAAGGAGCCTATGATGCAGAAAAGGCCTCTCGGTACTGAATCTGACAATATACTAGGCATCAAAATAACCAAATTCCTATGAGTAACTTCAGCAATCCTTTGTAGAGCTACTGGGCTTCATGTTCCCAATGTAGACACAGCAAGATTAAGGCCAGACGTGTGCTCTAGTGTCTTCAAACATTCAGTGACTACAGATTCCACCCAGAGTATAGGAGCCAGCATCCTGAGTGGGATTAGCATAAGCCTTTAGGTACAGCCATAGACGTGAGTTCTCATGTGAATGTCTTTTAACACATGTTCTGTGATTAAAAAAAATAAAAAAAGAAAAAACCCTGAGAACAATTATAGTATCCAGTTGGTAAACCTTAAAATTTAAAGCCAAGCAACAGGGAAAAAAAGCATCTGCTCCCTCCTGTGCTTTCCCACCCAGACATTAATGACATTTCTTGAGCTAGTCCTGGAACCAAAGCCTGTTTACATGATCAAGCCCCACCCCAGCACTTCAATATCCATAAAACTCCAGTGGCATCCAGCTTGTACTAAAAGCATTTCCTCTTTTCAGTCTGTCTGGACATTTAAATTTGAGGGCCAGCCTTCAAATACCCAACCAGCCACCACATGTGCCAATCTGACTGGATCCCCTAAGATAATTTGACAGGCTATCAATAAGTATATTAAAAAAACAAAACAAAACAAAACAAAAACTTGACTTCAGCCAAATATCTTAGGGTAATTCAAGTTAAAGTAAACTAATGTATTTATTACAAAGTTTGGATACATTTTTAAATAATGATGTGATTCTCTGTAAGAGAATAAGATGGAGCTCTCTTCCTTGAAGAGCATTTCACAAGATTATTCCCTCATGAAACATACTTTATGGAACTCCTTGTGAGCCAATAGCATGTCTATTTGTCATTGAACTATTCCATTTGCACAGTTCTAGCCATGAATAAAAACTACATTGGAATGGAATCACATGGAATGGGATGGAGTGAAGTGGGGTGGAGGGGAGTGGAATGGTATGGAATCAAATCAAATTGAATGAAATAGAGTGGAATGCCTGAGAATACTGGTAGCTTGCCAGAAGAATACAATAAAACCCCAACTGTACTCTAATTTTAACTTCCAAACTGAATTGTACACATAATTATACCTGTCCCCCATCCTCACTATCCAACCGTGGACTCTTACAGAACAGCCTTGATTCTTGGATTCTGGCAAGTGGGTCTATTTCTACGGCACTAGAAACAGATTAGCTCAGACCTACTGTCCCGAGATGTGGCAGGGTCATGGGTAAAAACTTAGGCCATAGCCTCGCTGACTGAGTGGATCCATGTCTGGTAAACTGATGCACTAATGTGACAAGATACCCAACATCTGCACTCATGTGGGCTAGATACTCAATAGGTGGATATTGCTAGAATCAGGGAAGCCTTCAGACACCTGCTTCCATAGAAACATGGACATCTAGATTTGCTTTGTCCCCATCTCTCCAGATTTGTCTGTCTCCTCTGAGTATTGAAATACTGTGCCATTCTTCTCTGAACCACTAAAGCCTGACCATAGATTCAGCAAATACTCTTTCTTTGGAGCCCTTGCTGATCCTCTAGTCTACCTCATCTTTGAATTCCTACTATTTTGTTTTCACTGAGGCTGCACCGGCAGGCCCTGATTAAGCCCAAGTTCCAGAAACCTTTTATTTGACACCCGTATCTAGTTTCAGCTAGTCCCCTGACTTATCCAGAGCTAAGTCCACCTGTTCCTTCCAAACCATTTCTACCTTACCAAAGGAGCTTGTGCCTGCTTATTTTAGAAGGCAGAGGCCGGGCGCAGTGGCTCACGCTTGTAATCCCAGCACTTTGGGAGGCCGAGGCGGGAGGATCACGAGGTCAGGAGATCGAGACCACGGTGAAACCCCGTCTCTACTAAAAATACTAAAATACAAAAAATTAGCCGGGCGTGGTGGCGGGCGCCTGTAGTCCCAGCTACTCGGAGAGGCTGAGGCAGGAGAATGGCGTGAACCCGGGAGGCGGAGCTTGCAGTGGGCCGAGATCGCGCCACTGCACTCCAGCCTGGGCGACAGAGCAAGACTCCGTCTCAAAAAAAAAAAAAAAAAGAAGGCAGAAAGGGAGGAAAAGAGGCAAATATTCTTCATTGAATAAAGCTCTTCACTAAAGTGAAGTCTCCCTAAGCTTTTACCCATGACCCTGCCACATCTCGGGACAGTAGGTCTGAGTCAATCTATTTCCAGTGCCCTGGAAATAGACCCACTTACCAGAACCCGATAATCAAGGCTGTTCTGTAAGAGTTCATGGTTGGATCTAGCTAGCAGCATACTCTAAGTTTAAGATGTCTTTTTTTTTTAGCAATTCTTTCTTACTTGTTATAAAAACAAACAAACAAACAAAACAAACAAAAAAAACAGTACCTGACATACACCTGGTTACCCTTATTCCACAATTTTAGTAAATGGAACTTTCTCTAGCCCCCATCTCTGAGTCCTAGGGTTGGTTGGTGCCTCCAACACCATCCCCTAGTGTTTCTAGAAATTACAGTTCTACAACAGACTCCAGCCCTTATGGACAGTAGACCTATCACCCTTCCGTTTTCTGGTCTCTGTCCACCTTCTGAAGCCCCAGCCTTTGCCTACTGCCAGTTGCCCCTGATTCTCACTGACTTCCTTCCTCATCTTGTGGAACATCCCCAGACAGCCTCCCATAGCGGCTGCTCAGGCTAAATCCAAGCCTTGGCCTATTCCACTTTTGATTGAGCCCTGCTTTTCCCACATCTGACTCCAATTTGTGCATGTGTGCAGCAAAGCAGGTCAGTTTTGAAAGGGAAGACAGTTAAGGCCAGATTCTAGATAACCTAGCTTTTATTCGATATTTGCATGATTTCTAAAGTGGTCAGTTCTTCAAAGTCAGAGACACACCTACCAACCATCCAACAGATTCCAACTCTGGGGAATTTTGTTTCACAAGAAGAAAGACTTTTCAGGGGAATGATTTATGTTCACATGGCCTGAGTATTCTCTGTTGAGGTCTGAATTTCCAGGGTGAAATGTATCTCTTGGCTGCTTAGAAGTCTCCATGTCTCTAATTGTGCTCCTAGCTTGGAAGCTGCTGGAGTGCTTGGACCCACAGAGAATTCCTAATGTGTGATGCTTCCATGGGAAGTACTATTTCAATAGCAGAAGGCCAACACATCTGATGGGCAGACTGCCCACTGGGCCATCTTGTCTGCCAACACTCCCACATTTATTAAGGTTCTTTTGTGCGATAAAGAGGTTGGACACCTGGATCTTTCCAAAAACAAAACAAAATTAAAGCTGCAATTACCTGTCTGCCCTGTGCAAGGCAATCTACCCTGCTGTCCTTTTGGTTTTACTGGTGACAAGCAGATGTCACCCAGAGCAATTTGGAAACCTGAGCAAACAGAATTCAGATAAGGTTCAAAAGAAGAACTTAATCCAAAAGTACAACCTACCTGCCAGACAGTGAATATAGGAGCTAATAGACAGGGAACTGGAAACAAGCAAAGAGATTCATTATACTGACTCTCCTGGGCCCCAACCCTCTAACACTATTTCTTCTGCTAGCTGAGGCTGCCTCCTCCTGAGCTGCCAGCTAGTCTTGCTCCAGATTCTGGAGGCTTCATGGGAATATAAAGTACTCTATAAAACTCTTGGAATTAAATTTTAGGTAAAATTTGCTGTTTCAGGTTTAACAGTTGATCTTCCACTTGGATCCTACAATCAAGACATCATCTTGGGTCCCTGTTGAGGCCCATACTGAATTTCCAGTACATGGAGACCTGAAGCCAACCTCAGTTCTGTGGAGAACTCTCTTAAAGAAGTATTGCTGCATTCATTGATATGAGAAGATACTTTGCATGCATGAAGTGCCATATAATGACCTTCCTTTTGTGTTCAGCTCATTCCATGTGTATTTTGAATCTTCACTGAGTATAGCCATAGAATGTGTTACAATATGCCTGGCTGATGATCCCCATTACTGGATCTGGGTCTGTTCTCAAATGTCTCTCTAATTCCTGGTTCTATCTTCTCCCAGATTGCTCCTTTTAGTTTCAACAACACTTAGAGTTTCTATCTTCCTGAGAAAGCTACAATATTTCATTCTGCCTTGCATTCCAGCGAGTTGTTTACAAAGCTACCTTGTCCACTCTTTCCATAAGATCCTTGAAATACAAGACAAAATTTTATTCTTCATTACAGTTCCTACAGTGTTTTAAAAGTGATTTTTTATACATAGTAGATGCCTAATAAGAGATTGCTGAATAAACAAATGAATGAAAATGTAAATTAGAAACACTCAATCAAAAACAGGTGGCTGTGGCTTTTGATATAATAAAGAAAATTACAAAATATGGGGCAGATAGCATATATGTTCAATAGAGTATGAGTCCATCAATATCTGCTCAATTAAACAAAGGACTGCAGGTCATCCACAATGGCCTGGAACCATAGCTGGTTTTCTAAAGGATTACAGTGAATTCACACAGACTTTATAAAGAAAGAGAAAGATTGGTGCTAACTTGGAAAGAAAGAGATTTAAGTTCAAAAATATAAAATTTGAGAGTGAGGTGGCTCTGATAATGATTTCACTGTAGCACTTGGCCACACCTTACATATGAGATTGGTAATTTATACCAGAAAAAGTAAAAATGGCTAACAGTGCCAGGTACTCTTGTGAGTGATTTATACAGAATAATTGATTTTACCCTTACCAACTTCCATATGAGATTTGTACCATTCCAAACCAAATTTACAGCCTAGGAAGTTAATGCACAGGAACAAAAACCAAACAAACAAAAAAAGTAGAATGAGAATTTATAAAGAGGAGAATATTAATGTTCAAAACTTGACCCTAAAATTAATATAATTCACAAGAATCTAGATGATGAAGGGAAATGGAATTAGAGGAAGTATCAGTAGGATATTCTTTTAATATTTTGTGGTAGTCAATGGATTCTCAAATTAAAATATTAGTTTAAAATTAATGAAAACTCTAAAACTCCAAACACTTCACATTTTTCATATCTGTTTGTTTTTTTCTGATAGGATAATTTTACCAACTAATACCTGTAATTAAAACTGTTTTTTCTGAAGATGAGTAACTTTGTTCCATTTTACCTTAATTACTATTTCTTATGATAAATTAAAATAGTTTCTTCAAATAACATGTATTATATTAACTCCTGTCTCTCTTTCTCTTTTGCTTTTTCTCTCATGCCAGCCCCCTCTGAAAAGTCAAGTACAATTAGCATTTACTTATTTCTACCAGAATGCAGACGGTCCCCACCTTACGATGATTTGACTTACGATTTTTCAACTTCACAATCATGCCCATACAACCAATCTGTCTTTCCTTTTCAGCAGAGTACTCAGTAAATTACATAAGACAGCAGGCCCCAACCTTTCTGACACCAGGGACAGATTTTGTAGAAGACAATTTTTCCACAAACCAGGGGACGTGATGGGGGCAGGGGGGTAGTTTGGGGTATGATTCAAGCACATTACATTTATTGTGCACTTTATTTCTATTATTGTTACATTGTAAAATAATATGTAATGATATAATTATATAATTCACCATAATGTAGAATCAGTGGGAGCCCTGATCTTGTTTTCCTGCAACCAGATGGTTCCACTATTTTAAATCTATGATTTATTTTAGGGGAGACAGTGACAGATCATCAGGCATTAGATTCTCATAAGGACCACACAACCTAGATTCCTCACATGAGCAGTTCACAGTAAGGTTTGTGCTTCTGTGAGAATCTAATAGAGTTCCCTGGCATGTGCAGTTCACAATAGGGTTTGCGCCGCGATGAGAATCAGTCCTGTCAGCCCCTGATCTGACAGGAGGCTGACTCAGGCAGTAATGTGAGCGATGGGAAGCCTCTGTAAGTACAGACGAAACTTCACTCTCTCGCCTGCCACTCACCTCCTGTTTTGTGGCCCATTCCTAAAAGGCCATGGACCAGTACCTCTGTGGCCTGAGGAGTTGGGGACCCCTGACATAAGATGTCCAACACTTTATTATACAATAGGCTTTATGCTAGATTATTTTGCCCAGCTATAGGCTAATGTAAGTGTTCTGAGCATGTTTAAGGTAGGTTAGGCTATGATACACCAAATTTTAATTTTTTTTTTTCATTTTTATTTTTTTAAGAGACAATCTTTCTCTGTTGCCCAGGCTGGAGTGCAGTGGCACAAAGTTAGCTCACTGCAGTCTCAAATTCCTGGGCTCAAGCAATCCTCCAGCCTCAGCCTCCAAAATCTCTGAGATTACAGGTGTGAGCCACTGAACCCAGCATGCATTTTTTACTTACCACATTTTCAATTTATGATGAGTTTATCAGGATGTAACCCCATCTTAAGTTGAGGAGAATATGTATACGCTGCATGCTACATGGAGTGGGAAATTAAAAATAAATATAAGATAAATGAACTCTATAGCTAAAGCCTATATTGGGAGAAAGAAATCATGTCTCACATCTTATCGTCTACAGAAGCCAGCTGGAGGCTAGAAACAGAAACTTCCAGAGCTCCACTTGGACTTAGCTTCTTCCCCTGTCTGTGGATACTTTGTACATGTCGAAGTTCTCATAGTTCTCACAGAAAACTTCAGGCTAAGCATTAAACATTTGATTTGTAATACTCATATCTCACATGTCTTTTGCTGGTCTAAGCCGAAGATTTCTTCAAATTAATAATCACCATATTTTCACATTCATTAAAATCCAACCATACTCCAAGAAGTAAATGACTCTCAGTGTGGCTGGGAGAAATTACTCAGAAGAGAGAACAGATGACTGCTGTGTGTGCCTGGGGTGCAGGCCCTTGCCCTCAGAGTTAAAGCTAAGCCCAGGCTCAGACTACCCCCTTTCCCACCAACTCACACCAGGGCAGAGTCACTTTGCTGCAGCATCTGCTCACCTATTCCCTTCATGCCTAGTTCACAAAGCAGTGTGTGAAGTTTCCTTGTCTTGGACACACACATTTCACTGGAGAAGAAAGGGTTTCGCAGGTACCCCCATTGCTCCAGAGAAAGCTCATCATCAAGAACAGTAGAATGTGACCATTTCTGAGACTGAGGTCAGGGGAACAAAGGGCCTGGGACCAGAAGTGAAGACTGAGGTCTACGACTTAATGAAAAATGAAAGAATCAGTGAGAACCACCCATCCCCCCACCACACACAGAGCAGCCTCATTTGTAAGTCCAAGGCTCACATCTTTCATTCCTGCATGACAGAGACATGAAAGAAAGCTTCTTCCCCATGGCATGAGAGGTTCTCACCCAGTCCACAGGCGCTTTTGGGAAAAGAATGGGGTCCATGGGGCATACACTTACTGACTTGCAAACATGGCTTTAAAACGGCCACGAAGTGTTGATAATGTTAAAGAAATGACAAATTATTGTTGGGTCCTTTCTTCACCATCCTATGAAGTGTTCTTCATAGAACTTGGGTTATTATTTTCAATAAAAATTTTTATTACATTTACACATAACAAAATAGAGAAGATATCAGTACTATAAACATCATTTTAAATCTATGGTTTACTTTAAGGGCTTAGATTATAATAATTCAGAATCTCTAATTAGAGATCATTCTTTATTATATTCTCTGTTTATTCATACTTGGAATTCAATTTGTATTTATAACAATATTCAAATAACAAATTGAAAAATAGGTTAGATTCAAAATAGGAAACATGGGGAAACCAGTTATGAGACTTACTGCATTGAGTAAGAATCAGGATATTGGCAACGGGTATGAAAAAGACTATGAGAAGATAAAGGCTAAAATAATAGGAAATTATGCCTGTTTGGATAAAGGAATTGATTTAAGGGGGTGGCAGGGGGCTAAATGAAACTTTAGGATTTACTCCCCAGATATACTCACCTTGTTTTTATGTCTCCTATAAAAGGAATTGCCCAAATCCATTAGGTTCTTTGTATACTTCATTTCCCAGCTAAACAACAGCAGGCCATAGCAAAAAACCTCCAGTGCAAGGGTGGAGCGCAAACATTTTTTCATCAATATACACATGAAAGGCATACAAATTATATGTTCAAAAATAATGCAAGTCACAGCATTTTCCAGGCTATGACATCAACAAGATGAGGTAGGAGAGGAGTAAAAGTTGCATTCCAGTAGTCGTCCTCCCATCCCTTCTTTCCTTTACCCCATATCACAAAACCTGGTGAAATGTTACAGCCCAGCTCCTGTGTCTTCATGAGTCAGACCCAGTGGATGGCATGTCAGGTTAGAATCATTACCATCATGCTCAAAAAGCACCCTGACTCCAAAATGTATACGAGACAAACAGAAACTCCTAGACTGCTAGACACTCTGCTGACCATCCAAGAGTTACAATCTAAAATGGAGACTGTGGACAGTCAGATGACAGAAGAAGAAAATGTTAAATCACAACATCAAAGAACAATCATGTATTCTATCAACTTCCGAGTGAGAAGAAGTATTAGGTACATGATCAAGAGCAGTCCTTGAATCAGATAGACATCTAACAAGGCGAAATCAATGTAGATCCATACACAAAGTGAACTTAAGGATTTGGTGAGTCTTTATTTTATTTATTTATTTATTTATTTATTTATTTATTTATTTATCTATTTATTTTTGAGACAGAGTTTTGCTCTTGTTGCCCAGGCTGGAGTGCAGTGGTGCAATCTTGGCTCACGGCAACCTCCCCCTCCTGGGTTCAAGTGATTCTCCTGCCCCAGCTTCCCAAGTAACTGGGATTACGGGTGCTCACCACTAAGCCTGGCTAATTTTTGTATTTTTAGTAGAGACGGGGTTTCACTACGTTGGCCAGGCCAGTCTTGAACTCCTGACCTCGGGTGATCCACCCACCTTGGCCTCCCAAAGTGCTGGGATGACAGGCGTGAGCCACTGCGCCCAGCCAGGAATATAGCTTCTTATTCCTTGGTCTATTTTTTCAGGGGAAGTCACCTGGCATGGGGCATGGAGTCTCAGGGCTGGGAGTTAAAGACCTGAGCTCTGTTCTTGGTTCTATTGTTAACCTGTCCTGTCATTTTAAACAAAGTCTGTATCTCAGTTTACCAATTTGTTAAATGGAAGAATCAAGCCAAAATAGACATTCTCAAACTGCTTTGCAAGTCATACATAGAATCAAGAGGTCCATATGGTGCTGAACTATATGCACAAAAGGAAACAGAGTACGTAGGAGAAGTGAAGATGAAGGGGAGAAGATACTAGGATATAGTCCCATCCCTGCCTCTGCCAGGGCTACTTCAATCATCTCACTTTTCAAATATTATCTTTCCTTCTAACATTTCTTTTGAAAACCATGTTCTGATTCTAAAGATGCCTAAAACTCACTGGGATTAATGATTATTGAATTAGGCCTTGCAATTCCATTTTAACTCCTTAGAATATTTTATTTTCTTTGGTTTTTATTTATTTTATTTTGGGTCCTGAAAAAAGCACTTGTATCATTTTTAAAGGATCAGTTTTAATTTTCATTTTCATAGAGATTTCAGTATGTGTCCATATAGTCTGTCTGACTGAACCATTGAGTGTATGTTATGTACCAAGCTGATACTGACTGATTAAATGATGTGGTATACATGAAAGCTTTTGGTAGATTGATTCTGCACTGTGAAATCTTGGGAAATGCCAAACATGAAATTTCAATTACTCTGACTGTAAATAAGTGGGGTGATACTCCCTGTTAAGCATAGTAATTACTTTTTGCATCACGAGCCTTCAGGTGTTTCCTTCCTTCTTTGCACGGATCTAGCCCTCTCCTAGCCCCTGCAGTTTTGCACTACTGCTTAGAGAAAACTAGTAGCACTCTTCAGCAGAATAGCTCATCCGCCTAAACTACACTTCAGTCAATGGCTAAGATCTGCTAAGCCTTGTCAATAAAAATATGTTTCTGATGACCATGCAGGGAATGTGCATTTGGGTATCTTTACTGATTTGCAGAGCCTCAGCAGAGGAGTAAACAATGTTTGACTTCAGCTTTGCTACTGACACTACGGAGTTGCCTGGCAGCCAGAATTAACTCTGCCAGTGGTGCTTATTTATTTTATTTTGGGTCCTGAAAAAACAAAATTTTTTTGTCCCAGTCTTCTGCGTCACTTCCTGATGAGACCTCCATCATCATTTCTTCTTTACAAGCAAAAAAAGTCATTTCACTTCCATATGAAAGCTAGCATTTGTGATTCTAGGGAGCAGATATACAAAGAAAGCAACTGATGTTTGACTCAGATTAGAGGGCTGATTCAACTATTACAAATTGCTGTGCTTTTAGCTAGGGGAAATTAGCAGGCAGTAAAGCCATGCCCAGCTGGAACCTAAGCTTCTCAAATGTTACTCCTTGCACAACATAAGTCTGCCATGTTCATTGCCCATTACTCACACTGTCTTGAAATACTACATCACAGGCTAGTGAGAGAAGCCCTGCAGCCAAACAGCCAAGGTCTCATCTCCACTTATGTCTTAGCTTCCACCTTCTCTGTAGCACAGTTTCTTCTTAACATCTCTGTCCCACCTATTTCTTTCTGGAGAGGAACTAAGATGAGGAGATAGTAAAAAAGACCGTCACATAATTTTATTTCCAGAATCTATTATGCAAACCATATCCAATCCCTTTCACCATATCGAGTCTGAATTTATCTGGTCCTCCTAGAACTTTCGGTCACAAGAGACAGAGAGTCTTATAGCTAGTAGTCTCTATTTATCATTGTTTTATCACCAACTAAGATTCTTTTCCTTAAAGCTCCTTCCATAATTACCTGTAATGCTTAGGCCCCTCCATTTCACCTGGTCAATCAAGGCCTGTGCTTTTCCTAGGCATGCCCAAAGAAGCATCTTATAAATTCTTTAAGCTGGAGGAAAGTACAGTCAGCCTTAAGATGACCTGGGCACAACTAGTGTCATCATGTGCATCTCCAAGTAAGCGCCTTAAGGCTCTTCATCATGGGTCAATGCTTTTTTGTAAGAATGGGGCCTGGCAAAGCCTAGAATGGATCCAGCCACCTACAACTCTGTATTTCCAAGTTCCATTAAAAAGTAAAACAAGTCCTTTCTTAGAGACAGCACCTAAACATTACAAAGCTCTTACCCCACACTTCTTTTACAAAGACTCTGCAAAGGGAGTAGGAGACACCACACAGCATCTAGTGCCTCCTTTGCATCTCTATCCAGGTAGTGAGGGCATCCTTTTGCTGGTTAAAACCCTGTTAGGTGAGCTTAGCAGGGAATAGGAAGTCAAGCTCTGGATTTTTACAGCATAGTTAGGTTGAAGTGTAGAAATGCGAAACATAGGCCATAATATAAAAACTTACCTTGTCCATCTCCCTCCCCACTATATTTTCTGTTTTTGAAACTGAAGTTGTTTTAGGAGGCTTATTATAACCAGGAATATAAGAATTTGATCTTCATAGGTACAGACACACAGTCTTGTCACCTATAGTAACAAATCCTCAACATACATATAGCAAATTCCAACTGTTGAATGTGTTCTTTGACAGTGGAAGTGCAGGTCCGTATGAATATATTCCTCCCTCCTTCCCTCTAGCTTATTCCATTAAAAGATCCCACCTGACACACCATTACAAATTTTATAGACTGTTCTACAAGGCTAAGTGAGAACAGATGTATCTAGCCTTATTACTCAAAGTGTAGTCCTTGGACCAGTAGCATTGACATCATCTGGGAGCTGGCCAGAAATGCAGAATCCTAGGCCTGCATTTTAACTTTTAAATGTATTAAGAATCTGAATTTTTATTTTGCATTTTAAATTAAATCAAAAATCTGCCTCTTAACAAGATTCCCTAAATGACTCATAAGTACATTAAAGTTTGAGAAACACTGTTTATAGCAATGGCTCTCAAACTCTGCTGCCTGTTAGAATTACCTGAAAAATTCTTTAAAATCTCAATGACTAAATACCCTCAGCCCAAATCAGTGAGTTAGAGTCCCTGGGGGTGGAATCTAGACATCAGTGGTTCTTAAAACCCTCCAGGTGATTCTAACATGCATCCAAATGTCAGAACCGACATGTAAGGTACAAAGACGACAGCCCATAGATTTACACCTTTAGGTAGTGGAGATGGGCAGAACAGAACTGAAAGGAGACATTTGAGAAACGAGACTTTTGAGGTACACTTCCTATAAAGTAGGTAGGCCCCAGACTCCCATGTGAGAAGAATGCACAGTATGAACCCATGATACCCTCTCATGGCTAAGGCCACCTTGGGGACTGTAACTATCGCACGGCCACATGACACCCAGATTGCTATGTCAGAAGTCCTCAATAAATACGCAATTTCATTGAATGACATTTTAATAGTATAAAAATGGAGACAATCTTCCCTCAATCATTTATCAAATTGGAATATTTTCTGAAAGGTGAAGAGCTGGGAGATTTACCTACATTTTCTTTTATCCTTTCAATAAACCATCAAGGTGGTTTTTATTATTCCCATTTAAGGAAACATATTATCAGGAAGCTAAAGTTTATGGTGGGTATAAGGAAACTAAAGCTCTGACACTGTGTGAGTTTTATCAAGTTAAACGGCTAGTAGCAAATAAATTGAAGGACTGAAATAAAACTCAGTTCTCCGCAACTCTTGACATTGCAAAACTGAGTGCATGATGAGAAAGGGAAAAAGCCCCTGCCAGCCAGCCTTGGTGTTGAGGAACTGGCCTTGTGTTCCCAGCTATGCCATTATTCTGTCCTGTCACACACACAAAATTTCCCAGAACACCAAGATCAGATAAATCCACTCTGTGACCATGATGGATCAAGAAAAAAACAAGACCACTCCATAAACACATGTGAGCACAGATAAAAGCATAAATACTGTCCAAGCCAGCATAATGACTAAATACTCCTATATCCTGGCTAATACGAATGTCTGCTGATTCTTCACCAATTAACAGTGTTAGCCTCATATAATTTCTTTTGCCCTCTAAATAGGATCATGAAGATACCCAATCATAGAATTATCTCTGTACCCAATCATAAAATCGCTTCCCAACAGCCTCTACTTAAAAGCAAAGCTCTCCTTCCTTAAACCCTTCCTAAGATCACCCAGCACAAGCTAAAATCCCATAAGTCCTTTCCAGCACCCACTTAGCGAGACACTGAAAGGTTTCCCATGCCGTTGTCTTCCCTGTTGAGTTTAAGCTGATAACAACTTAAGTTCAATCACATCCAACTCTACACTTTTTATTATGCCCTCTTTACACATCGCTATTGATGTCACGATTTACATCTACTTGTATTGTGTATCTCTTAACACTACTATATTTAATACTTTTATCTTTTAATTAGTATACTAGAATTAAAAGTGATTTACCCACCACTGTTACACTAATAGAATATTCTACATTTGTCTATCTATTTACCATTAGCAACAAGTTTTATACTTTGTCATGCTTCATGTTCCTGTTTACATTTCAAGTTGAAGAACCCCCTTCAGCATTTCTTGATTAGAGAGTCAATGGATGCTTGTTGAGTTGAGTAAGTTCTCATTCCACTTTAGCCTGATATTTTCATCAAATAAAAGAACTGAACCCTCTCTAGTGATAGTAATTATGTTTTCCATGCAATATAATACAGATACAGGTTACTACATCTTGAAAACTCAGATCTAGAGTTTTCTAGTAAGTAGAAAAGGGAATTTACAAACAAAATGTTGACTTTCACATTTTTAAATGACCAACAGAAACTACAACTTACAGAATTGATAACATTCTCTCCAGAAAGAGTGCCAAAAGACAGAATAAATATCAAACGATACATACTGTGTTTGCTTCAGGAAGGATGAGATGGAATGGTTGTTGGCTGAGGAATTTATAGGGTGACTAACAAGCATTGAGGAGGCTATATACCACAGTAATTAAGCACTGAGGTTCTGTAATCAGGAAGAACTGCTCAAATTCTGCTTCCACCACTCAATAGCTGTGTGTCTTGGGCATTACTTAACCTCTTTGATACGGCACCTGCCTAACACCTGACAAGCTCTCAACAAATGTCTAGAAAATTGTTCTTCACCAAAAATAGTTGCCCATTTCCTTGTCTTCCTGAAATGTTTACCATCAGTCTCTCCTTTAGGTGGGAAAACAGAAGCTCGCTATGGGAATTAAAACATTATTTAACACGTTTAACAAATTTTGCCATTCATTTTCAGAATCTAATACTGTAGGGTAAAGATGTACCACTAGAATATTGGATATCTAAGGAGAAGAGGAGGATATAAAATTGGAAAGAAGAGGCATGGAAAATAAACATTCATTTCTCAGCTTTTCCTAGGGCCATCCAGTTCTCACATAAGCCCCACCAAACACCCAATAAAATCTTGGTTCAAGACAGCTGAAAGAGAAACAGAAGGAACACGTGTGTTTCTACATTTATAAACAAAAGCATGATATAGCTCAAGCTTTCGGAGTCACTTGTACTTCTGTAATATTTTAATATCTTCCTTAGTCTAAGTTTCTTTGTTTCTACTTCAAAGAAATGTAGAATGAAAACAAAATTTAGTGAGCTTCCAAAACATTGTGCTAAGTGAACAGTGCCAATCACAAAGAACCACATATTTTATCATTCCATTTATTTTAAACGTTTAGAATCGGCACATCCCTAGGGTCAGGAAATAGATTCGAAGTTGCCTAGGACTGGGGTTAAGGGATACAGGAATTGGAGGAAGTGAGGAGTGGCGTGTAAAACCTCAGAAGTGCAGGGGTTCTGTAAAATAATTCAGTTAGTTTTATTTGCATATATTATTTACAAAGAAAGAAAACATTAACAGGAAATGACTCAAGCATGTCATGCAAAGTTGCCTATAATTTTTCTTTTACATTCCCCTTCCCTGTGTAGAGAGCTATATGTAAATATGGAAGTAAGCAATGGGCAAACCATTCAATTAATATTGGTCCTTGCAGGCATAGTGCTTTCAGTGTGGAATTGTAGACAGATGTTAAGCAAATAAATATTAAAATAAAAAATGTAAGTACAATATTGTGTTGAATGATCATGACAAAGATCAATTATTGGGCACTTGGCCAACTCAGCCTCCTAGTACTGCATTCCCCCACTATTTATGCCTCTGTGGCTGCTCTGGGCATGTCTTGTCATCAAAATACTAAGTGCTTTGAGATAGAAGCTATGCCTTATTCATCCCTGGGCCCAGTGCTCAGAACAATAGTATGCACAAAATAGATTCTTAATACCCGTAATAGACTGCATAACCCAAATATAAAAATCCTGTTACTACTGGAAATACAGACTTTGGCTGAAAATATTGAGAGAGGCTGTCCTAATCAATTGCATGCCTCAACAAATTGACTAAATGTAGTCGTTCCTCACTACCTGTAGGGGCATCATTTCCAGACCCACTGCAGATAACAAAACCTGCATATGCTCAAATCCCTTACATAAAATGCAACATTATTTGCATATAATCTACACACATCCTCCCTACTTTAAATAATTTCTAGATACTTATAATACATAATACAATGCAAATCCTATATAAATAATTGTCATACTATATTGTTTAGCTAATAATAACCAAAAAAGTCTGTACATGTTCAGTACAAATACTTTTTATTTTCCAAATATTTTCAGGCAGTGGTTCCTTGAATCTATGGATGCCGGAAGCCATGAATATAGACAGCCAACTGGATATCCAAACAGAGAATATGCACCTCCTTATTAATAGGCCACTTGTTAAATCTTTGGCTAGCTATTACCATTATAAGTGTCTATGACTTCCATAGTATTCTTTTTCCTCTCTCTCCATGAGAGACATAAATTGTAGCTTCTGCATTTAGAGTCTGACTTTTTCTTTTTTCCTGAAGAGGCAAACTCAATCAATGTTTCTCAAATTTTAATGTGCACATGAATCCTCTGGGGAGCTTGTTAGACAACAGGGTCTGATTCAGTGGATCTGCATAGGCCTGAGAGTCTGTGTCACTAACGAGTTCCCAGCTGATACTGATACAGCTGGCCAGAGACCACTCTTTAAATAGCAAGGCTATAAATCTCAGCACAGGATCTCTGGTGGTGCTTCCATTACAGGGGAACCCTTTCATTTATTATAGTGCCAAAGTAGCCTCAAGTCCTTCAAACAGAAGTGTAAAATTGAGCTTTAAAATGGAGACTTTTTTTTAAACACAGTGATTTTATTTTATTTTATTATTTCGAGATAGAGTCTTACTCTGTTGCACAGGCTGGAATACAGTGGCATGATATTGGCTTCCTGCAGCCTCAACCTCCTGTGCTCAAGACAATCCTCCCCCCAGCTTCCTGAGTAGCTGGGACTACAGGTGCGTGCCACCACGCCCAGCTAAATTGTTCATTTTTTGTAGAGATAAGGTCTATGTTGCTCAGGCTAGTCTTGAACTCTTGGGCTCAAGGCACCCTTCTGCCTCAGCCTCTCAAAGTACTGGGACTACAGGTGTGAACCACCATTCCCAGCCTACACAATGATTTTAAAACATTCAAAGTGGGGAAATTTTATAGGAAAATCCAGGTTTTTAGCTTCTTCTAAAAAGTCAGCAACACTGCTCCACTCTCCCTCCTTCCCACAAGATACGAAGACACAATGTCTTGTTGTCCATGGTCTCCAGACCACTGGCCTCTATAGACATTGAGGGCTTTGTCCCCTGTCTAAACATTAAGGAAATAAGAGACTAGTTCAGAACTCTGCTGCCTTCTCTAACAAGGCTAACAAAAGGAGGCACAATCATGGGGGTCATTTATACTCCAGGTGTTGATCATTGCAAGATAAAATGTTGGGTGACCTTATAGAAACTTGGTTTTAAAGTTTAAATCTGAGTTCTTGAAAACTCTCTTTGATATGTTATGTTTTCAAAAAGAAAATATTTTGAAATTCAAAAAGAAAAGTAAAAGAAACCGAGACTCATCTGAGAAACACTGAGCAATTTCTAGAAAAATCAAAATGTATTTGAATTCCTTGAGTTCATAGTGTCCTGGTTGGGAATCTAGGACCTCACAGTCTCTGGGCTTTGCCCAGCCTTATTGACTTACCCATGGTTTCATTTTGATAAAAATAAATTCCAGTGTGGTTGAAATCACGGTAAACAAATTCCTCCTCATACTGCTTCCTGTTTTCCCTTCACTACTTTGTTTATAGAAGGTTAATGAAATTTTCTGACTCGATGCATTTTGTTGGTAGAGCTTCATAGAGAGACATTCTTATCACTTCTGCTCAGCAGAACTTGGGATGACATCAAAAATGTCTTCCACCACTTACTCAAAAATCCTCAAACCAAAAAGCACATAGTAAGTCTTTGCTGTGAACGTTAAACAACATACCCAACATATGTTATTGTATGCTTTCCCTGTGAGAGCCAGAATTAAAAAGCATACTGATTGAATGTGTAATGTGGGGGAAAAACTATGACACTATGAATCAAACTCCTGGTGACTTCCAGGCAGTAAGTGCTATTTGAGTATAAATACTTGGACATTTATTCATTTATTGAGGGTTGTCTGAGGCTAGATTTCCCAGAAGCAAAGGGATGTGAGAAAGGGTCCAAGTGCAAGTTGATTCACTGGGAGGCAATCCCAAGAAGCACTTGGCAGAATGGGGAATTAAGGTAGCAAAAAAAAAAGGAAGTGAATAAATATTATGTTCTTAGGCAAGTTACCTCTGTGGGCACCTGGAGCTTAATCTAACTGGAAAACTCCTGGAGACAGTGCAGAATACATTCCTCAGAGTTACTCTACCCAAGGGGCAAGGAAACCAAGGTATTTATACACAATCCCCCATGCTTGAGAGTTGCTTCTCTGGCATTAACTCTTTGGCATTTCTGACTTGCCCTGTTCTTGAGCCTAGTGGGTACCTTCAGTCAAAAAAGCCCCAAGGAGAGTTGCAGGTGTCAGCAAAGTAATCTCCAGCATGTAGAGGTGAGTGCTGAGAGGATGTGAGCAGAGCTCTAAATGCACCTGCTACAAGAGCCATCTGGTGACATACACTTACCTAGGCACTGGGATGAGCAATGAACACACAGCAATAGACAAGAAAAACAAGGCCACTGCCTTCAGTAAAGGACATCAGAGAAGATTACTCTAAAATGCTGACATTTTAGCTGACTTTGATAAGCATAAGTCAGCTATGCAAAGACGTAGGGGAAGAACATTCCAGGCAGAGGGAACAGCAAGTCTAGAGGCCCTGAGACGGGAGTAAGGGGCATATTAAAGGAGCAGAAAGCACAGGCAGGTCCGTGTTGCTCAAGTGTAGTGGATGGGAGAGTGGCAGTTGTTGGGAGGGAGGTCATGGATCTAACCCTGGGTACAATGTGAAGCCAGTGGAGGCTCTACGCAAAGCAAGCAATAATCTGATTGACAAGGACACACACTATGTGGCTGCCATTAATACCATCCCCACATGTCCAGGTGAAGGGGACTGTCCATTGTGGCTTTGATAGTTCATTCTAGTTCATTGTGGACTATTGCTTGAATGGCACAGATTATCTGCTTACAAAAGTAGAGCCTGAGACCTACATCCCCAAAGGGGAGTGAGGAGTTTGGGAGACCAAGAAAGAGAAGGAGGGCGTGACAATATAAGGGGTATTATTGAGGTCACCCATATGGGCAATTGAGACCTGTTTTTTACACTTATAATTAAGTGCTTAGTAAACATGTTTAATGACTGAATGGGCTAATAGAATTAGCAATGGAGATAGAAGGTCTTTGAGCTTCCCAATGAGTCACTTGTTTGAGTTCAGGATGAGAAGCAAAGCCAAAAAAAGGAACCAAATAGAATGAATATTAGAGTTTACATGGAAAGGGAAACCTGAGTGTGAGCAGCTTTTGGTGGGTAAGGATTCTGTCTTCTGAGACATGTTAGCAGTTTCCAACTTTCAGGGATTTATGTCACTGAATGTCAAGGTGATGAAAAGTAACAGCTACCACAGCTGTTGTTTGTTAAGCCTCCTGCTGAAAGAAACATCTCCACGTAGATGTTTTTCAGACATACTAAACTTAACATATTCAAAACCAAACCCCTAATTTCCACCAGATACTTCAAATATTCTTCCCTCAATCTTTCCTGTCTCAGCTAATGGAATTCTCCTAGACTCTCCTTTCTCATACCCATCAGTAAATCCTGTCATCGCCTGCTTCAAACTATAGCTGAAGTCAAACCACTTCTCCCCATCGAGGCTCTCAGCTGTCCATTCCAAGACACCATCACTGCGAGTCTCAATTTTTGCAACAGCTTTCTCCCATTCCCATCAAGATCATTATATCCCACCAATATCAATTTCCTAGAAGTCTTCTCTGGCCTTTACCTTTCTGACAGGCTGAAAGGTCATGATTCTGCATAGCTGTTCTTCAACAGAGGCACAAACTGTGCAGCATCACTCGGGGACTTCTTCAATTTATTCTCAACTTTGTTCCTGGCCTCTTGGCTTCCACTCAGCTCTGAATTTCACCTCCTAATTCTAGATTTGCTCATGCCCCCTGGATATGTTGAGTAAGTCCGGTTTCCCTAGATAGATCTTTGCTATTTTGGAGTACAAAATTTATTCCACACTGATCCTCCTGGGCCATTATTCCTTAAGTCCCCTAAGTTAGGTTAGCATCTTTGCTCCTGTTCCCTGCATACAGATCAGATACCACCCCAAATAACAAACATCCAAGCACAGTATAATTTCCAAGGGAAAAAAACCACATGCACTTGAATGAGGATCAAGTTAAGGGTTTTCTTGAGACAAACAAGGACTAAAGGACTTGGTGGCTGTGCCCTTCTTCACTTTAAATAGGCATCTTTTCATGTCAGCTCCTGAATGTTTGGGCATTTAATTCCCTAGAAGATTTTCTAGCTGTCAGAAATTACTAGAATTACCAGTCTTTTTGAAGGAGGTCTGTAAAAAAGACTGTCACCACCAAAATTGGGAAATTAAACATCAGCAATCAGACAATCTTAAACCTGTTAAATATGTATCGTTCATATTCTAAGGAACCTACCATTATAACATTGCATCATTCTCAGTTGGAAGCACCAATTTAGGTAATTTATCCTGAAATGAGATGTGGCACTCTAAAAACTAGCAATATGGTACAGGTAACCCAAAATTAAGAAAAAGAGAACTAGGTGTTTTGTTTGCATAACTAAGAGTACCCTTAGTCCAGTATATCATGGAGACTTGTATTCCAAATTCTTTGATGTCCAAGGTTCTTTATTATAATAAAAGAAATTATAAGTCTTTCCATGTTCAAAGTTATGTTCCCAATTTTTATACTCAAAATGGATATAAATAAGTATAAAATTCCTGAGTTAAACTTATTTTCTTTGAAAACTTTGTAGGCTTTATTCTCCTGAATTACATTGTATTTCTTGTGATTTACTTATTTTATTCATTAGTTTGAAAGGTTTATTTATATTGCTCTAAGTAACTAGAATTTATTCATTTTTATGTTCTATAGTATTCCAATGTATCAATAGTCAAAGTTGATTTATCCATTCTACTATTAATAGACAAGTAGGATGTTTTTCTTTGGTAGCCAAAACAATACAAACAATGTTACTGCAAACATTCATATTATCTCCTGCAGTAAATGTGCAGAAGTTTCCCTAGCATCTAGACCTAGCAAGATAATGGCTATGTCATAAGGTGTGCCCATTTTGGACTATATTACATGATGTCAAACTGTTTTCCAAAGTGGGTATAAAAAATTCCCACTCCCACTAGCAGTGTAAGAGTTATCATTGGTCCCACTCTTCACAGCCCTTCATATTATCTGAGAGTATATATATATATATATATATATATATATATATATATATATATACTGTTTTATGTATATGTGTGTATATATATATATCAGCTTGAGTATATATACACTTATTCTAATTGATAGAGCAATAGAAAGAGGGAGAGAAAGAAAAAATAGGTAACCCCTTGTGATATTCAATAGTATTTTCCTGAATACTAATGAGGTGGATTTTTTTCTTTTCTGAAGTGCTTGTTCAAGTCTTATGCCCACTTTTCCATTAGTTTTTCTGATTTTTAAATTGATTTCTCAGTTTTTCATATATTGCAGATATATTCTTTATATTATTATTTATCTTCTCTCACATGCTGGCTAGTCTTTTGCTCTTTATTTTCTGGTTACTTTAATATAGGCATATGTATTCATTTTATGATTAATGTGGAGTAGATCACTGACCACCAAAATCTCTCCGTTATTCATGGGAGCAGAGCTACACTACAATTTCCCAGACCACCTTGCCATTAGGCAAGACCATGCACCTAAGTTCTCTCCAGTGGGATGTGAACAGAAGTAATATGAGCCTTTCTCAAGCCTGGCCCTTAGAAAATTTCTATTATACTTGGGCTCTGCAATGCTCTTTTTTATTTGCCTAGTGGCCTGAAACAGTCACACCCAGGTTATCCTTGGAAAGCTACCTGATGAAGAAAGAAGCATGGTCTTCAGCTTATGCCTATTAATAATTGACCCAAACATCATTCCTTCATTGTTACAAAGAAAGAAATAAACTTTTTTATCTGTAAGCCATCAAAATTTGGCTATTTGTTACTATACAATCTTACCCTAATTAATATAATTAGTGTCATTTTATCTTGTTTTAAAAACTCTTCCTTAGCCACTAGCAATAAAGATATTTTCCATGTTATCATCTGAAAACATTACTGCGTGTCTTTCATATTGCATATTTAATCCACCCGCCAGGAGTTTATTTTTTGTGGATGGTGCAAATTAGAAGTAAATACTTCCAATAATTGGAAAATTTTTATTTCTTTTTCTCCATATGAATATCCAGTTTCCCTAGCACACTTTATTGAAAAGTTTGTTGATTCACCGCTGATCCATAATCCACCTCTGCCACATGTTAAATATCCATACAAGTATGGGTCTGTTGGAGTGTTTTCTATACATGATATATTTGCCGTATCAGATGTATTTGTTTATCTCTAAACCAAACCACACTTCCTGAATTTCTATAGCTTTATGAGCCTTTATACTTTGCTGTTTTCCTGAAGAGTACATCATATATTTTTACCTTTTTTTAAAAAAAAAGTATTTAATTTTTAATCAATACATTTTAATTGCACAGTAAGTCTTCATTTAACATCTTCGATAGGTTCTTGGAAAATGTTACTCTAAATGAAACAACTTACTATATGCTGTAGGGACTTAATTCTTGTTTCTATCAGTCTATGGTAAAATGAGTTTTGTTTTCCTGTTCTTTGCTTTGTTTAAAGTCTCAATATTCAAAAACTTATTGACCATGTTAAATGAGGACTCACTACACATATTTATGGGTTATGACTTGATGTTTTGATACACATGTATGTTGTTTAATGTCCCAGAGTAGTTAGTATATCTGTCACCTCATCCATTTATCATTTCTTTGTGGCAAGAATACACAAAAGTCTGTCTTCTAGCCATTTTGTAATATACAACATTTTACTGTTAACCATAGTCACCCTGCTGTGCAATATGGAACCTAAGGTAGGAGGAATCAATTCTGGTGTTCTACATTGCACAGCAGAATTATTAACCAACTTTTTCCTATTCTCCCCCTCTCCCAGTCTCTGGTAACCACTGTTCTACTCTCTGCTTCTGTGATATCTTTATTTTTTTAGATTCCACACATGAGTGAGATTATGCAGCATTTGTCTTTTTGTGTCTGGCCTATTTTACTTAGCATAATGTCTTCCAGGTTCATCCACATGTTTGCAAATGACAAGATTTTCTTCTTTTTATAGGGCTGAATAGTGTTCTATTGTATATGTACCACATTTTCTTTAACCATTCATCTGTTGTTGGATACTTAGGCCGATTCTTTATCTTGGCTATGGTAAATAGTACTACGATAAACATGGGAATGCGGATCTCTCTTTGACATACTGATTTTATTTCCTTTTGATACATATACCCAGTCATGGGGTTGCTGGTTTATATAGTAGTTCTATTTTGTTTTATTTCAATAGGTTTTTTGGGAAACAGGTGGTGTTTGGTTACATGAATAAGTTGGGGTTTTTTTTTTTTTGAGACGGAGTCTCGCTCTTTCACCCAGGCCAGACTGCAGTGGCCCTATCTTGGCTCACTGCAAGCTCCGCCTCCCGGGTTCACGCCATTCTTCTGCCTCAGCCTCCCGAGTAGCTGGGACTACAGGCACCTGCCACCGCGCCCGGCTAGTTTTTTGTATTTTCAGTAGAGACGGGGTTTCACCACGTTAGCCAAGATGGTCTCGATCTCCTGACCTCGTGATCCGCCCGCCTCGGCCTCCCAAAATGCTGGGATTACAGGCGTGAGCCACCGTGCCCGGCCATGAATAAGTTCTTTAGTGGTGATTTCTGAGATTTTGGTGCACCCGTCAGCTGAGCAGTGCACACTGTACCCAGCGTGTAGTCTTGTATCCCCCACCCTCCTCCCACCCTTTCCTCCGAATCCCCAGAGACTATGGTATCATTCTTGTGTCTTTGCATCCTTATAGCTTAGCTCCCACTTATAAGCGAGAACATATGACGTTTGGTTTTCCATTCCTGAGTTACTTCACTTAGAATAGTGGTTTCCAGTTCCATCCAGGTTATTGCAAATGACTTTATTTCATTCCTTTTTATGGCTGAGTAGTATTCTATGGTGTATATATACCACATTTTCTTTATCCACTCATTGATTGATGGGCATTTTGGCTGGCTCCATATTTTTGCAATTGCAAATTCTGCTGCTATAAACATGTGTGTGCAAGTATCATTTTTGTATAATGACTTCTTTGCCTCTGAGTAGATACCCAGTAGTGGGATTGCTGGATCAAATGGTAGATCTACTTTAAGTTCTTTAAGGAATTTTTGCACTGTTTTCCATAGTGGCTGTACTAGTAACATTCCCACCTGCAGTGTAAAAGTGTTTCATTTTCACCAAGTCCACACCAATATCTATTTTTTTTTTAATTTTTGATTATGGCCATTCTTGCAGGAGTGAGGTGGTATCACATTGTGGTTTTGATTTGCATTTCCCTAATCATTAGTAATTTGAGCATTTTTTCATGTTTGTTGGACATTTGTATATCTTCTTTTGATAATTTTTTATTCATGTCCTTAGCCCACTTTTTGATGGGATTGTTTGTTTTTTTTTTTTTTCTTGCTGATTTGAGTTCATTGTAGATTCTGGATATTAGTCCTTTGTCAGATGTACTGAATGCAAAGATTTTCTCCCATTCTGTGGGTTGTCTGTTAACTCTGCTGATTGTTTCTTTTGCTGTGCAGAAGCTTTTTAGTTTAATTAAGTCCCATCTGTTTATCTTTGTTTTTGTTGCATTTGCTTTTGGGTTCTTGGTCATGAAGTCTTTGCCTAAGCCAGTGTCTAAAAGAGTTTTTCTGATGTTATCTTCCAGAAATTTTATGGTTTCAGGTATTAGATTTAAGTCTTTGATCCATCCTGAGTTGATTTTTCTATAAGGTGAGAGAGGAGGATCCAGTTTCATTCTTCTACATGTGGCTTGCCAGTTATCCCATTTGTGGAATAGGGTGTCCTTTCCCCACTTTATGTTTTAGCTTGCTTTGTCGAAGATCAATTGGCTGTTAAGTATTTGGCTTTATTTATGGGTTGTCTATTCTGTTCCACTGGTCTATGTGACATTTTTATACCAGTACCGTGTTGTTTTGGTGACTATAGCCTTATAGTATAGTTTGAAGTCAGGTAATGTGATACCTCCAGATTTGTTCTTTTTGCTTAGTCTTATTTGGCTATGCAGGCTCTTTTTGGTTCCATATGAATTTTGTTGAGGATTTTTGCATCTATGTTCATCAGGGATATTGGTCTGTAGTTTTCTTTTTGGGTTATGTCTTTTCCTGATTTTGGTATAAGGGTGATACTGGCTTCATAGAATGATTAGGGAAGATTCTCTCTTTCTCTATCTTGTGGAATAGTGTCAACAGGAATAGTACCAACTCTTCTTTCAATGTTTTGTAAAACTCAGCTGTGAATCCATCTGGTCCTGGATTTTTCTTCGTTGGCAATGTTTTTTATTACCATTTCAATCTTGCTGCCTGTTACTGGTCGGTTCAGAGTTCCTATTTCTCCCTGGTCTAATCTAGGAGGGTTGTATATTTCTAGGATTTTGTCCATCTCCTCTAAGTTTTCTAGTTTATGTGCACAAAAGTGTTAACAGTAGCCTTGAATGATCTTCTGTATTTCTGTGGTATCTGTTGTAATACTTCCTGTTTCGTTTCTGTTTTAGCTTATTTGGTTCTTTTCTTGGTTAATCTCGCTAATGGTCTATCAACTTTATTTATCGTTTCAAAGGACCAGCTTTTTGTTTCGTTTATCTTTTGTACATTTTGTTCCAATTTCATTTACTTCTGCTCTGATTTCTATTTCTTTTCTTCTGCTGGGTTTGGGTTTCGATTGTTCTTGTTTCTCTACTTCCTTGAGGTGTGACCTTATATTGTCTATTTGTACTCTTTCAGACTTTTTGATGTAGGCATTTAATGCTATGAACTTTCCTCTTAGCAACACCTTTGCTGTAACCCAGAGGTTTTGATAGGTTGTGTCAATATTATAGTTCAGTTCAAAGAATTTTTTAATTTCCTACTTGATTTCATTGCTGACCCAACGATCATTCAGGAGCAGGTTATTTCACTTCCATGTATTTGCACAGTTTTGAGGGTTCCTTTTGGAGTTGATTTCCAGTTTTCTTCTGCTGCAGTCTGAGAAAGTACTCAATATAATTTCAATTTTCTTAAATTTATTGAGGCCTGTTTTGTGGCCTATCACATGGACTATCTTGAAAAATGTTATAAGTGCTGATGAATAGAATGTATATTCTGCAGTTGTTGAGTAGAATGTTCTGTAAATGTCTGTTAAATCCATTTGTTCTGGGGTATAGTTTAAGTCCATTGTTTCTTTGTTAACTTTCTGTCTAGATGGCCTGTCTAGTGCTGTCAGTGGAGCATTAAAGTTGGTGGATCTATTTTTAATTTTTTGAGGAACCTCCACACTGTTTTCCACAGTGGCTGTATTAGTTTACAATCCCACCAACAGTGTGTGTTTTCTTTTCTTCACATCCTTGACAACACTTGGAGTTTTTTGTTTGTTTGTTTGTTTTTGTCTTGTTGATAATATCTATTCTAGCTGGAGTGAGGCTTATCCATTCTAACTCATTGTGGTTTTGATTTGTACTTCTCTGATAAATAATTTTCAGCATTTTTTTATATATCTGTTGGCCATTTATATGTCTTCTTTTGAAAAACGTCTATTAAAGTTTTTTGCCCATTTTTAATCTGGTCATTTTGTTTTTTTGCTTTTTTTTAATTTTGTTTTTATTTGTTTTTCTGCGTTTTTTTGTGGGGCTTTTGTTGTTGTTGTTGCTGTTGTTTTGCTTTTGACTTAAGTTCCTTATATATCCTGGATATTAACCACTTTTCAGATGTATAATTTATAATTTGCAAATTTTTCTCCCATTCCATAGATTGTCTTTTCATTCTGTTAATAGTTTTATTTGCTGTGCAAAAACGTTTTAGTTTAACATAATCTCATTTGTCTATTTTTTGCCTTGTTGACTGTACTTTTAAGGTCTTGTTTTAAAAATCGTTGTCCAGTTAAATGTCATAAAGTGTTTTCCTGATTTCTTCTAGTAGCATTCTAGTTTTTAGTTTTACATTTAAGTCTTTAATCCATTTTGAATTCATTTTTTAATATGGTGAGAGGTAAGGATTTAGTCTCATTCTTCTATGTATGGATATCCAATTATCCCAGCGCCATTGATTGAAGAGATCATCTTTTCTCCAATGTGCATTCTTGGTGCCTTTGTCTTAAGTCAATTGATTGTAGATGCATGAATTTTTTCTGGTCTTTCTATTCTGTTCCATTGGAATATGTTTCTGCTATTATACCAATACAAGGCTGTTCAGATTATTATCTCTTTATAGTAGATTTTGAAGTCAGGTAGTGAGATGCCTCCAGCTTTATTCTTTCTGTTTGGGATTTCTTTAGCTATCAGGAGTCTTTTGCGGTTCCATAAGAATTTTAGGATTGTGTACTCTATTTCTGTGAAGAATGTCGTTCTTATTTTGATAGAGATTACACTAAATCTGTAGATCACTTTGGGTAGTGTGGGAATTTTAACAATACTAATTCTTCCAATCCATGAAAATTGGATGTCTTCCCATTTATTTTTATTCTCTTCAGTTTCTTTCATCAATATTTTATAGTTCTCAGTATAGAGATCTTTCACCTCCTTAGTTCAACTTATTCCTAGGTATCTTAAATTTTGTAGCTATCGTAAGTGGAATTATTTTCTTCATTTATCTTTCAGGTAGGTCACTATTAGCATATAGAAATGATACTGATTTTTGTATATTGATTTTGCAGTGTGCACGCTACCGAACTTGTTTGTTAGTCCTAAGAGTTTTTTTGGTGGGATCTTTAGGGTTTTCTATATTGAACTGCAATTAATTTTTAATTTGGAAGAATTTATGTATTTACCTATTCTGTCACCCAATTTGTGAATGTAGTATATCCCTTTATTTAGTCTTTAATGTCTCTGAATTAATTTTTATAACTTTATCCACCCAGATCTTTCATATCTTTTGTTAGATTTCGTCCTAGTTACTTCACATTTTAAATGTATTGTCTAATTTTTTTATTTTAATTGTTTTTTCTTTTATATCTAGGAATCTTGCTACACTCTTACTAGAATATGGTGGTGTATTGGAAACAAGGCTCTTTCTCATTGCTGATTTTAAACATTTAGGTTGTCTGTTACCTTCATTGTGAGTCTGCCAAATGTTCATGGAATATTACACAAAATGTTCTCCCACTGCTCAGGTAGGAAGCTCTGTTCAGGTATATAAAGTGCTGCCTACTCTACTTAACAAGAAATTAATTAGGAATTAATATGGAGACTGCTGGCCTTCATGTAACCCATTATTTTCCAAATTTAATTGACATCAGAATCACCTATGGGGCTTATTAAAGGATGATTGCTGAGCCCCACCTTCAGAATTTCTGATTCTGTAAATCTACAGTGAGAATTTGCATTAGTAACAAGTTCCCAGGTGAAGCCAATGCTCCTCTTCTGGGGACCACTCTTTGAGAAGCACTGGTGTAAACAGTCAACTGAACAAGGATCCCCAGCAAAGTTTAATCGACAGGAGCATTCATAGCTACAGTAGGTAAGAGTGGTGTGTGTTACCTACTACTAAGGGCTTGGTTTTCATCCCGACATCTTAGAGCCAGTTCCTGCCACAGGTATGAATGTTCAGTAAGCAGGGAAGGAAAATACTTTACACTCTTCTACTGTGTTTCCTGAAAGTGGGGAAGATTTGGGAGAATCATGTCATGATTGGCTTGACCAAAGGATGTGCAAAGAGGAAAACATCCAGGGAACACAGGTGAACAGGAAACCAATCACAGAGCAGGCTCGGCTAATAATCTTAGGGCGTTCAAGTGGATCCAGAGAAACATCAGAGGTGACAAATGGTGACTCTCCAACCCAACAACTTGAGTCCAGCAAGGTACTAAAAGGTAAGAAAATAGGATTGGCTTGACACTGGAGTTTTCTCACCTGGGGCTACTGCTAGCAGGCTGTCCCCACACTTGCCCTCCACCACCAAAAAAAAAAGGTCTACATTGGTTCTAACTGGACATTCCAGAAAAGGCCTCATGAAGAACGTCAAGCTCCAGATAGGTTCTAAAGGGTCAGGAGGAGGCCAGGTGTTGTGGCACACACCTGTTGTCCCAGATACTTGGGAGGCTGAGACAGGAGGACCACTTGAGCTCAGGAGATGGAGGTTGCAGTGAGCCAAGACTGCACCACTGCACTCCAGCCTGGGTGACAGAGTGAGGCCCTGTATCAAAAAAAAAAAAAAAAAAAACTAGGAGGAGATCCTTGGGCAGAGAGTGCTGCCAGAAGTAGGACAGAACAGGCAGTGGGATGACACTGGTCAATATACTGCTGCCTGCTAATTCACGTTCAGAAAGACCAAGAGTCACTTTGGCCAGAAACGACTATTTGATTGGGGAACTTTGTAGGCGATAAGGTGAGAGGATTGCTGGACGGGTATTTGGATGGTCTTAAATGCTGTAAGACTAAGGAGTTTTGAAATTATCCTGTGGGAAATTTGGCAATGCCAACAGTTTGAGAATGAGTGAAACAAAAGGGAAACATTTAAAGACTATTCTGACAGACTCGTGTATGCTATTGAAAGGAAAATCCTGTTAGGAGGCTATTGAAATAGCCTGAGGATGACAGATAATAAAGACCTGAACTCAATTTCATTTACTTCATTGATGAAACAGATATTGGCAATAGACTAGGTCCTTGCTGGGAAGTATTACAAGTGGATAGAACCATAGGAAGAAAACAAGACGCTATGTCCTGGACACTGGGCAACATGCAAAAGAAACGCAAATAAGAATTTCTGTTCTCAAGAGTAACAACTTTGTGGAGACTCTACATCATTTTCCAGCAGGATTAACACTGACCAAGGCATTTTCATTGTTCTCCTCTTAAGAGCCCTTTAGTAGACTTTTGCTTCTTTCACATCTATCTTCCCCTAACAGCTCCCTGGAATTTTTGATGGTGGTAATGCCGAATGGATTTTTCCTATAAATACTCAAATCTTACTTGCTGGAAGTTTCCTAGGATTTTTTTTTTCTTCTTTGCTGAGTTGACTAACAAAAACACATGTGAAACAGAGAATAGAAGAGCTGTAAGTCAATGAATAGAAGGGCTGTAAGTCAAACCTCCCTTAAAATGATGCACAGGATGTCTATTTGTAAGTGGCCTTGAGGCTCTTGGGTACCTTAGGAGAATTACATCCAGCAACTTTGTTTCAGTGGGTAAGTTGTGGCTGTGTTGATATAACAAATACCAGCTGCCAGATGGGAGCAAGCATCTGAGCTTCAGCTAACAATCTGTGGGCCAAACAATGAACTGATACCCACCATTCTGGGTTCTTAACAAGGTCTCCCATTGCATACTGACTCTTACTCCTGGACTTGAGCAAATCAGATGTTAGACTACAGCACAGACCAAAAGGCAGGTATATGGGTGTTATAGCACTGAGTTAACAGACATGAACTCCAGAACATTTTAATAAACTGAGTTACCCAAAGGCTTCGGCAGGGGGAATAAGCCATTTAACAGGAGATTAAATAGGCTCTTCTTACCTCCTGGTTTCCTGGAAAAGCCAAACCCAATCAAATTCCAGTGGCACGAACAGGGCCACATGGATAATTTGGGGGGCTGTGGGGCGGGGGGAGGAATGCTTTTATATTAAAGGCAGTGTTTGTCTCTAGCATTCTATTACCTACAAACCCACGTGGTTTCAATTTAAGCTCCTGTTAATCTTGACCATTTCTTTCAAGTGTTTCTTATTTAAAATAGACATTCCACCCTGAACATTTTAATAACATTAACTGTCAAAGCCAGCTGTGATCTGTTTTCCTTTCAGTCCTCTACCAGATGTATATATTTGTGATTATTGATGCCCTATGTTTTTCTCCCTTTCCCTTATTAAATATATCATTAGTAAAATACAAGTCCAGAAGAAATTGCTTTTGGCTGAGAATCTACTAGGAAGGAGTGAGGAAACAATAGCCAGAGAAACTCACAGATCATGGCAAGTCAGCCACACTCCCAAGAGCATTACATTGTTGCCCTGGTACTTTAATGAGGAGTTACTCTTTATGATTTCTTCCATTGTCAGAGCAGACGTTTTTGCTACACAGGCCACAAAAGACAGGACGAGAAAGTGAATGTCAAGTTCATGTCTCAAAATAAACCATATGCTTGAATATAGGTTTAAAGCGTATTAAAGCACATGAACTTCAAAGAAGTATTCCCAGAGAATGGCCAATAACTAGATGGGCCGTGTTAGAATGAACCCAGAATAAACTATATTCAATGAGATGAGCATGCCTCCCTAAAGAAATCCTAAGACCGTCTTAATATAAGATAAAATCAGATATTTTCCTTTCAGTATCCTAGCAGTCCTGACTGCTTGCAAAATTCATCGTTGTGATGGATACTTAGTGTAATTGAAACCAATGAAGGCAAGTCTGGAAACAGCTGGTAGTCAGGAGACTTCAGCTTCTTCACTTATAAGCACTAGAGAACTGCTTGACCAGAGAAGAGCTGCTCCTTTTAAGAACTCTGACTCTAATATTAGCATCCTACAGGCACACTGATCCACCTTTCTGAACTCACCATCCACACACTCCTCTACACAAGCTTTGTCCCTGGAAAGTCAGCTACAGACCATCACCTGATGTTACTCTGCTATTTATGCCTCATCAACCTGAACTTTTTAACTCTCAAAAGTATGCACCTCTTCCCTCTAACCCAACTCTAGCTAACCTTTGAGACCTATCTGGCTCATATTCCGCCACTTCTGTGATGAGTTAAAAGACCACCCACTTCTAGGCTTGCAGGTCACATGTTGTCTGAACTCTCCACAACATATCAAGCATATCCTTGGAATACTGTCTAATTTTTTTCTTATACTTATTTTGAAAAATTGTGACTTTCATATTGGTTTCAAATGGAAACATTGAAGTGAAATATATCAAAAAGACACTATGTATAATGCCTATAAGGCAACATGGTTTCCAAATTAGTAGATGACTTACCAAGTGATTGGCAATGTAATGTTAGTCTTGGCTCTTCTGTAGCCAAGACTAGTGATAACTAGTCTGATCCATGTACTAGCTTATGATAATTAGTACTGATAACTCATACTGATCCATGACACTATTATTACCGTCCAACTAATATTAGTAGTGAAATAGATTGGTTAGAAGGAAAAAAAAAGTCGTCAATAAGGTAGAATATTGGGTCAAATCTAAGAAGATAAAATTTCGTATTAACAATGTTAGTCCTGAAACTGGTCCCAAAAAACAAGTTTAAGACACGCATGTTAACAGTAGCATAGGTGACGAAGACTGAAAGATCATAGACTTCTGTGAACTCCTAATGAGTGGGTCAATTTTGTGGCTGCCAAAGTCTTTGAATCTTGGACTGCACTGAAAGTAATATGTCCAAAACAGAGATGGTTGTCACATCCGCTTGAGCCCTGTCCCATTCCGTGTTGCTCATACATTGAGTATAATGTTTCGTTCTTTTAAAAGAAACATGCCAGGCACAGTGGCTCATTCCTGTAATCCCAGCACTTTGGGAGGCCAAAGCAGGAGGATCACTTGAGCTCAGGAGTTCAAGATCAGCCTGGTCAAAACAGGGATTACCTGACATCTGCAAAAAATAAAACAATTAGCTAGGCATGGTGGTATGTGCCTGTAGTCCCAGCTATTCAGGAGGCTGAGGTGAGAGGATCACTTGAGCCTGGGAGACACAGGCTGCAGTGAGCCATGACTGCACCCCTGCACTCCAGCTTGGGCAACAGAGTAAGACCCTGTCTCAAGATGTAAAGAAACAGAAGCATATCTCATCGTACACTCACCATAAGAGGAATGAAGAACATGAGGAACCTAGTGATTGCAGTCAAATGCAAAGAGGTCTTGGAACAAAGCTATCTTCAAATACTTACAGGGTTGTCATAGGAGTGAGAGAGATTAGACTTGTTTCAACTGGCTACAAAGGAAATAACTATAATAATTACGGAAGACATGATAAGACAGATCTAGGTTCAAAATAAAAACTTCTTTAGCTATTAAATCATCCCCAGACTGTCTAAACTATTTGAAGTTCCTCATTGCTGCAGGTAGTCAAGACACGGGCATCTAACCACCTGATGGGAATATTATGGATAGAAGGTGAACAGATAGAAGAAATTATCCAAACTTGAAATTCTCTTTTATGAGTAATGGTGGAAGAAAACCGTGTACGAGATGAAGTTCATTTCTTCTGATTTAAGTTTTCACGGAAGCCAAGTTTTTGGCTTCTACATCCATCAAATCATATATATTACACCTAGAATGAGCTTATTTCAGAATTGAGTAGATTTTTAATAACTCCTCCCTTTACCCTGAGAATGATGAGCATGGAAACATTGCTACCACTAACTTTCAACAATTTTCTCCCAAACAACATGGCATAGTCCATGTGTCTTAACAAGACAGACTCAGGTCTTTCAGAAGTTTCTTCACAATTGCTGATAAGAAAATTATACCTAGTCCCAGGAAACAACAGATGCTGGTGAGGAGGTGGAGAAATAGGAAGGCTTTTACACTCTTGGCGGGAGTCTAAATTAGTTCAACCACTGTGGAAGACAGTGTGGCGATTACTCATGGATCTAGAACCAGAAATACCATTTGACCCAGCCATCCCATTACTGGGATATACCCAAAGGATTATAAATCATTCTACTATAAAGACACATGCACACATATGTTTATTGCAGCACTATTCACAATAGCCAAGACTTGGAACCAACTCAAATGCCCATCAATGATAGACTGGATAAAGAAAAGACGGCACATATACACCATGGAATACTATGTAGCCATAAAAAAATGAGTTTATGTCCTTTGCAGGGACACGGATGAAGTTAGAAACCATCATTCTCAGCAAAGTAACATAGGAAGAGAAACCAAACACCCCATGTTCTCACTCATAAGTGGGAGTTGAACAATGAGAACATATGGACACAGGCAGGGGAACATCACACACTGGATCCTGTTAGAGGGTGTGGGGCAAGGGGAGGGAGAGCATTAGGACAAATGCCTAATGCATGCGGGGCTTAAAACCTAGATGACGAGTTGATGGGTGCAGCAAACCACCATGGCACATGTATACCTATGTAACAAACCTGCACGTTCAGCACATGTATCCCAGAACTTAAAGTTAAAAAAAATTTAAATATTGCCTGAAGAAAAAAGAAAATTATACCTAGTCCCCCACTCAGAACTAACCAATGATTCAAACTCTGCCTAATATTTGTAGTAAAGGAACATTATTACCAAACTTAAGAATTGAGGTAGTCCATCTTTATTAAGGTTTTGAGTCCCTATAAGCTGCATGTTAACACTACAAGGAAAGTACTATTGTTACCATTTCATACAGGAAAAAAGCTGAAACACAGTAGTCATACAACTAATAAATGGTGGAGTTGGATCTGAACCTACACATTGGCTAAGAGGCTGGTGCAATTAACCACTAGCAGCTGACATTGTCAAATCTTTCCTGGATGATAATTCCAGAGTGAGACTGAATCTTAATGTAAGAGAGTCCTGCTATGGTTTGAATGTCCTCTCCAAAATTCACACTGAAACTTAATTGCCACATAACAGCATTGAGAGGCGACACCTTTAAGAGGTGATCAGGTTATGAAGGCTCTGCCCTCATGAGTTAATTAATGCCATGATCAAAGGGGTCAGTTAATTATCACAGGAGTTTGCCCCTTTTACCCCTTTCCCTTGCCATCTGTCTCACCATCTCAACCCGTCACACCCTCTGCCATGTCATGACATAGCAAGAAGGCCCTCACCCAATGGAACCCCTCAATCTTAGACTTCCCAGCCTCCAGAACCATGAGCCAAATAAACTTCTTTTCTTTATAAATTACCCAGCATGTCGTATTCTGTTATAGCAGCAGAAAACAGACTAAGAAAACAACAGAGTATAATCTAAATGCTTATATATACAGTTGACTATTATTTTCCCTTTGTTGTGAAAGATGTTCTTAATCTCTTGCGTATATGACATTTTCCACAAATACCTGCAGTTAGAGGAAATTTTATCGAGATATAAAGGTTGTAATATTAGTGATACCCTGAATCTTTAAAAATCCCTAGGGAGAATAAGGGGTTATAAAGACTATAAGATTTTACAATAATGAACATACTAGGAAGAAAGAAAAGTAAAGACCATTGGTTGGGTCACCAGTAACATCACTAAACATTCTTATGCTTGGAATCATACCAATGAACTGGCAAACTTACAGATCCTGGGCTAGGCACAAAAGAAAGCATTTCTGGGCATCAATAAAAATAGAAAGTGATCCTAGAAAATAAACCAAAGAAAACATTTATCTAATATATACATAACAAATTAGAATATGTTGCCTTTTGATTGTACATATAACCCATGGACTCCTGCTTAATTCCCTTATTCTCATGTTCTACTCTCCCAGGCATCCTCTAGAGGTTTTTCTCCTGGCCAAGGGCAATTCTCTAAAACGGGACCATCTGCTACTCATAGCATACACCACTCACAGAACTGGGATAAAGGGGATCTGGGTGGGCCACCAACAGTGTCTAGTACCCATGGTGTCTGGGGTATGCTGTTGGTACAGAGCATTGCCTTCTAAAGGGCAAATGGAGTCCAACAGGTCTATAACATAGGAGGTGTCCCTGAAGAAGGCAAGACCACAGAAGTAAAAATATCAGCTTGGAGCAATGCTCAGGTGACATCACTAGTTGGACCACTGACATCCACCCAACAAGCATCAGTTCTCAGATGACATTAAAGGTAGGAGGTAGCAAGTAAATTCAGTATCTCCACTCAGTGGAGCTCAGAATCAGGTCATCCACCCTGCAGGATAATTCGGAATTATCTTCGTGATATATCCTTTAATTCTCTCCCCATAGCTGAACATCCAGAGCAATAGTCTGATAATAAGTTGTCATGTCCTGCTTTCCAGAGTCTACTGAAAAAGATTCATCTCCCATCCTGAGCTCCTGTTCAAACAACTCACACAGACATTTTGTATTTGACCTCACTGGTCTCTTACCAAGGCTCCTGAGCATTGCTCCAAACTGATATTTTTACTTCTGTGGTCTTGCCTTCTTCAGGGACACCTCCTATGTTATAGACCTGTTGGACTCCATTTGCCCTTTAGAAGGCAATGCTCTGTACCAACAGCATACCCCAGACACCATGGGTACTAGACACTATTGGTGGCCCACCCAGATCCCCTTTACCCCAGTTCTGTGAGTGGTGTATGCTATGAGTAGCAGATGGTCCCGTTTTAGAGAATTGCCCTTGGCCAGGAGAAAAACCTCTAGAGGATGACTGGGAGGCTATGATCCCCACCCATGGGGATATCCTGCAGCCAATAATTGACTCATATAAGGTAACAAATGTTTAGCCCTTTTGCCCCAAAGCAGGAAAACTGTGAGATGTTTTCCATTGGCTCAAACTAGACGTTAACGGAACCCACATCTTTGCTTGGCTACCTCTCCTGCTTTCTTTACTTTTTTACAGATTTCTCCTGAGAGTTTTTTCCTCATTAAATCACTTACATAAGAATCTCCATCTCAGGTCCTGCAGAACCTGGCCAAAATGCAATGCTTTGACTGTCTGGATACATTCTTTTCTGACAAGCTCACTTTTCTGCATCTTTCTCATCTCTGTGGAGGGGTCTAAATGCTCCATTTTCATCCACTCTGCCTAAATCAGCCACATAGACATTATAGTCATTGCAATGACATTTAATTACATTGCAAACAACATCATCCACATAGACATCACAGCCCACGTCTCTTGGACAAATAACAATGGAAAACAACTACAAACATTTTCTCTCCCTCTGGAGAATACTGAGCATTCTTGAACACACTTTACTAGTTTATCATAGATATGTGCAATACCAATTAAAATTAATCTTTAACTTCAAAGATGGAGAAACTATGTATCATAAAGACAGTAGAAAATCTATTATCAGAAGAAAGTAACACAATAATTCAGTGACCACCCAGGAGCTGGTTTGATCTTTTTGGTCCACTTCTCCTCTTTCTTCTCTAATCCCTGAGATTTCCAGTAGCTCTTTGAGAATAGTAGTCTGAACACACCTAAAACAAAATTTGTTGTGGGATTTTTTTTCTTAAACTCAGCTTGTTAGGAAAATGATGGCTCAGAATATAAGCCTATAGCCATGGTCACTGACTTTGTGTAACTTCTCTTTTTCTTGATGAACAAAACCATGCAAACACATTTTGGCTAGCTTTATTATTAAAAGCTAAACTGCTGAAATTTCTGCATCTAATGGTTTTAATGGTTCCCACATAAAAGGCATTTCCCTCAGCACAATTCTGTGTTTGTCGCAATGAAAGTAACATAGCAAAGTGTGCTTTTACCGAGGGAAAATAATTAGGGTTACCTGATTAAGGAGGGGAGGGTGGTTATCCTTAGTGTTCACATGACTAATTAATGAGCACCCTGTTGGTTATTTCAGCAGAGAGGATGATGCTGAACTTTGCCCTACAGGTAGAGAGGCAATTGAAGAGAATGTTACTGCAAACATACTGTCAAGGTTAAGTGAAGAATCTCAAATGCCTATTCACACAAGGTAATATGACATGCGATTTTTAGGGAGGAAGAGAGAGATAGTAATATAGTCTGGCAGGAATTATAAAATGGTTAATATTTTTGCCAAACTGTCATCAAAACAATAAAAAAACACCAAAGTTCAAGGTTCTAATTCCAACACTGCAAATATAGCCAGGATAGCAAGTCACAGTGAATTATGATTGAAGTTTGAAAAAGAAAAGAAGGAAATTGTGAGTTAAGTCTATGGCATTCATATTTTTATTATTATTATTATTTCTTAAAACATGTGAAGCTGAAGAAGAGATGACTTGGTGTGTCTTTGCAAGTGGAAATTTAGTTCTAATTCAGCTAACCTAAAATAACATATCATTAGCTAACAGCTATTGATCACTTACTGTGTGTTAGACACAGCACTAAATACTTTCTATGGATTATCTTTAATCCTCACAACATCCCTACAGGGCAGAGACTATCACGGTACAGTGTAGTGTAGTGGGTTTTTAAACACAAGCATACAACAGAAGCATCTAAAGTACCTCTTAACGGATTTTTGGGCCCTACTCCCAGAGTTTCTGAAGTAGGTCTGGTGCGCAGCCCACAGGTTTGCATTTTAAAGATCCTGGCTATGCTGAAGCTGCATGTTATAGGCATAATAATAGCATCTATTTTGTAGGGGGTTGGGAATGCTCTTATGACCTAGATCATGAAATTCTTGGCCTATAGCAGGTACTAAGAAAATGTTTACCAAATTATTTTACAGATGAGAAAAACTAAAGCACCTAAAGGTTAAGTTAACCATTTCACAAGTAGCAACTGTAGGGTCTGCACCTGCACTTAAGCCTATCTCCAAGATGTTTTTTACTCTAGAACTATCTCTCAAACAATATTTTGAAAAAATATCTGATATACTAGTAGCAAGAAGCTAGAAAGCAATGGTTCTTTGCCTTTGGTTCGCATTGGAATCAATGTGATTGATATTGATTCCAACGTGAGCCAAAGCTAAAGGAAATTAGGAAACAATTTTTAAAAGTATTGATGACTGGATCTCATTTCCAGAGATGCTGATATAGCCGACCTGGAATGTGACCTGGGTACTGGGTTCTTAAACTTCCCTGGGTGATTCTAATGCAACCAGAGTTGTAAATCAATTACATTCTAGAGCAGCAGTCCCCAACTTTTTGGCACCAGGGACCAGTTTTGTAGAAGACAATTTTTTCACAGATGGGGGTGGAGGGTGATGGTTTCAGGATGAAACTCTTCCACCTCAGATCATCAGGCATTAGTTACAGTCTTGTATGGGGTGTGCAACCTAGATCCCTTGTGTGTGCATTTCACAATAGGGTTCAGGCTCCTATGAGAATCTAATGCCCCTGATCTGAAAGGAGGCGGAGCTCAGGCAGTAATGCTTGCTCACCTGCAGCTCACATCCTGCTGTGCAGCCCAGTTCCTAACAGGCCACGGACTGGTACCAGTCCACAGCCCAGGGCCTTGGGAACCCCTATTCTAGAGACATAGACTTGCTATTCACTTCCCAAAAGAAGATTTCAAATGTTGGAAATAGAATTCACTGACTTGAAGCTATTTCAATCTGATACTAAAGCACTAGTAAATATCAAGTCAATTGTGGATTATTTTAATGAGAGAAATGTTCCTATAAATATATACAGTAAATCCTCACTTAATGTCATCAATAGGTTTCTGAAAACTGTTACATTAGGCAAAACAACGTACAGCAGGCCTTCAAATGACATCATTTAATTCAATGTTGTTTTGTCATATAACATTGATGAGGAAAAAATTGGTTTCATTATAGAGCATTTTGCTTAAAGTTGCAGTTTCAGGAATCTATTGATGATATTAAGTGAAGACTTACTGTATTCACATGAATACAGCAAAATAAAATTATTCTATACTGTCAAAGGTATCCTAATATATATTTGTACTAATATTATTATTCCAAGTTTCTAGTTCCAGGATATTACTATAAACCTCCCTGTAACTGTTTATGTTACACTTTCACCATAATTTGTGTCCTTCAACATTTGTAAAGTTTTGATATTCCTAACAGTGTCTTCTAGTGGGGCATTTAGTCTACTTTTGCCATTAATGTCTAATTTACTACTGTATTACCATAGGCAAAATTACAGCAATAAGGCTTATTGAATAGTTCATAATTTCTTGATATAGATTAGTAAATTTTTTTAAAATTCAGTTTCCTTAAACTGAAAGAAAAATTGCCTCTTGAAATAACTTAAAACCAATGCTCTTCCCATGGTTCTTATATTCCAGAACACTTAGAATTAAGATTTAAGTTAGTTTGTAAACATGGACTGTATAGTCCAGTCAACCTACTATCAAAGTGTATATATTTATTTTTTTAAAGATACTTATGCAAAGCCAGAGTAATTCATGTTACCATTCCTATAGGCTCTGCCTCTAAAAATTTCTTTTAAGAAGGGATTCAATTTTTTTGCTTCAGTATAGAAGACTAAAAATACATCTCAACCTCCCCCCTTATCTTAAGAGATGACAGGATAAACTACATAGAAGTGCATGCTCACAGGTACACACACACACACACACACACACACACACAGAGTTGTGCTAAAATCAAGAAATATATAAAATAAATTAAAACATATTTTTTTAATTTGGATAATTCAACTGTTGGTTAAGAGACAGAAAAAAATCTGTACATGTTGATTTGGAATAAAATCCAAAAGACGGAAAGTATAAAAGGCAAATTAATGGAAAAATATAATAGGAAAATATGATGTTTTCATTTAAAAAAAACACTGTGTGTAGGCATTTATTTTAAAAGGGGGGAGTATTTTTAAAATACTCCAAGGGGCATATACCAAACTACTAGCACAGGTTATCTGGGTTTGTGCAAGAATGATGATGGAAGGGGACCAAAGGTAGTATTTTTAATTTATGTGCTTATGACTCATTTGAATTTGCCAAAACAGGTATATATTGTACAATATTTAAAACAATAATAAAGGCTATTTAGAAAAAAACACAATTGAGGTCATAAAGAGTTATTTACATGAAAATTTGGGAAACATACTATAGTAGAAAGAAATATCAATGAAACTGGAAGGAAAATACTTGGACTCTGGGATGAATAATGCCCATAATGACAACTTGCATAGTCTTGACTTAAACTCTTCAATATGTAGGGATCACCAAGCCATGCTAGTGTGTTAGAACTCCAGTCAAATTTCCTTTCATTGTTTAGGTAGTCAAGTTTCACATCATGAGGTTAGAAACAGTTGAAATGTGCTTCCCACCATGTATGTCAAATGTAGGTTTGATCTCATCTACACAATACCTCATTCCTGCCAGCAGAAGGAACTTTTAGAAGGCACAATCAAGAAATATTTGCTTTCCTGGCTTTGAAACTTCAAAATCAACAAAATATTCTATCAAAAAATAGTCAATATACTACCAAATTATTATAAAATAAACAGTTGTGTTCAATTCTAAAATAAATAACAAGCAAACCAGAAGGAAGGAAGGGAGGAAGAGAGAGGGAAAAAAAGGAAAGGAAAGCAAATTCAACATTCCATTTTATTGATATCCTGTATGATACTTTTATTTGAGCCAATTTTTGACATGACCAAAACTTCTTCTTAGATTTCCTATTCTGGAATCATTGCTAGAAAAAGACAATTGTTTAATTATAATAAATTATGTCCTTTGAGATGCTTGTTCCTAGACATCCCCAACAGCAATATAAAACAGCTTTGGTGTACTTGCCAGGTTGGGAGTGGTGCAGCTCAAATACTGTATGGCATATGCAATTTCTGATCGCTGCACTTACTTGTCAAAGCAAAAAATGAAACAAAATCTTTGAAATGACACTGTGACACCCATTTTTCAAACAGGGACTATCTCCAAATGGAAACAAGCTGGCTATACCATTTAACTACAATTTCATTTCTGATTTATATCTAGCCTGCCTGAAAGTTTGGAATATTATATGGCACAAGATTGGAATTAAGTATGAGGGAGCTGGATAGTTCAATAAACAATAGTAAGTGCCGAATCCTCAAAGAAAATAGCTTCTTTAAAAATGACTGGCTTTTCTGTTAGACTCATCTTAAGTATTCCCAGAGGCAACTCTAGCTAAATAAATCTCAAGGCCCTCCCTAATTATATAAGTTCACCCCTGTGTCCAAGGAACCACAGTGTCACAATGGAGAACTTTGAAAGAAAACACAACTTTCCATTAAAGATCTAGAAACAATTTCCCAATAACTAACTTCAGGGGCAGAAACAAGAGACTGCACTTGATGTCTCTCCTATGGTGGGAGGTGCCAATATTAATACTGTCGTTTTGTTAAATTTATGAATTATAATGTGACTTAATCTCCTTGGGGTAAGCCATTGCTCCCTTGAGTTTCTCAATGAGGCTACCCCTCAGGGAACAGAGCCTATTAAGACCTGCAGACCTAGCTGGCCAGAAATTTGTAAACCTAGCTGGTTTACATTTCCAACTAGATTCATGGGCCCAAGCATCACCTTATACACTTCACAGTCCTTTGATTTTATCTGATTAGGAGAGGTGACACATGGTTTAAAGAGAAAAAGATATAGGAACACTTTTACACTGTTGGTGGGACTGTAAACTAGTTCAACCATTGTGGAAGTCAGTATGGCGATTCCTCAGGGATCTAGAACTAGAAATACCATTTGACCCAGCCATCCCATTACTGGGTATATACCCAATAAATCATGCTGCTATAAAGACACATGCACACATATGTTTATTGCGGCACTATTCACAATAGCAAAGACTTGGAACCAACCCAAATGTCCAACAACGATAGACTGGATTAAGAAAATGTGGCACATATACACCATGGAATACTATGCAGCCATAAAAAATGATGAGTTCATGTCCTTTGTAGGCACATGGATGAAACTGGAAAACATCATTCTCAGTAAACTATCGCAAGGACAAAAAAACCAAACACCGCATGTTCTCACTCATAGGTGGGAATTGAACAATGAGAACTCATGGACACAGGAAGGGGAACATCACACTCCGGGGACTGTTGTGGGGTGGGGGGAGGGGGGAGGGACAGCATTAGGAGATATACCTAATGCTAAATGATGAGTTAATGGGTGCAGCAAAACAACATGGCACATGGATACATATGTAACAAACCTGCACATTGTGCACATGTACCCTAAAACCTAAAGTATAATAAAAAAAAAAGAGAAAAAGAACTCTGGATATTCAAAGCCAAGGTCTAGGATATGCTCACTGAGAGATGCTCATCTTATTTGCATGAATTTTAGGTAAAGTCAGAAAAATGTGAAAATGTAATTGAAAGAATACAAATCTCGACTTTAGATAGAAATGATTCAAATGCCAGTCCTATCAACTTTTCCATCTATCAAATAGGGATTATAATAACTTGGATGGATGCTGAGGAGGGTTAGCAGTTTATATAATGCCTGACATAAAGAAGGCCTTTAATGAATGACAACTATCATTGTTACTACAATTATTAAAGTGTGAAATTCAACTATTTTCTCTGCATCTAACTTTTGCTTTAAGAAAAACGTAGGCCAGACATGGTGGCTCACGCCTGTAATCCCAGCACTTTGGGAGGTCGAGGCAGGCGGATCATGAGGTCAGGAGATCGAGACCATCCTGGCTAACACAGTGAAACCCCGTCTCTACTAAAAAGAGAATACAAAAAATTAGCCGGGAGTGGTGGCAGGCACCTGTAGTCCCAGCTGCTCGGGAGACTGAGGCAGGAGAATCGCTTGAACCCGGTAGGTGGAGGTTGCAGTGAGCCGAGATCACGCCACTGCACTCCAGCCTGGGCGACAGAGCAAGACTCTGTCTCAAAAAAAAAAAAAAAAAAGAAAAGACAAAGAAAAACATAAGCTCCTCCCTCTTATGTAATTATGCCAAATTAGCTGCCAGTTACCTGGATTCAAAACTCAGTCATAAGTCATATTCTAGGTAGAAATGCATATGAATTGCTACTTTAAGAGATTTTATAAATATGTCTTTTATGATGTAGATTCCTTGGGACTCATTATGTCTGTTCTACCACACACCACCACCGTTTTTTATTGCCACCACTGTGAAATAAGTTTCCTATGGGGTATCTTGACATGACACTGTCTGGCCTTGTCTTGGCACCAATATATTATGTGAATATTAAGTCATCTCTTCTTTTTCTCTTGAGAACAAGACAACTAAAATAGTGCTACCTTCTTTATCCCAATTATGAAGTCAGACTGGCAGTGCTTTCTAGATGTTCTGGGTTGAATTGCGTCCCTCAAGAAGATACTGAAATCCAAACTGCCAGTAACTATGAATGTGACCTTATTTGGAAAGGTAACTTTGCAGATAATCAAGTTAAGATGAGGTCATTAGGGTGGGCCCTAATCTAATACGACTGATGTCCCTATGACAAGGGGACATTTAGACACAAAGAAAGACATGCACCCAAAGAGAATGCCATGTGAAGATGACAGCAGAGGCCCTTGGCATCTACAAGCAAAGGAATGCCAGATTGCCAGCAAACAACCAGAAGCCAGGAAAGAGGCATGGAATAAGCTCTCCCTTGCAGCGCTGGGACAGCACCAACCTTGCCAGCACCTTGATCTTGGACTTCTAGCCTCTACAACTGTGAGACAATAAATAGTTGCTCAACCCACTCAATTTGTGGTACTTTGTTACAGCAGCACTAACAAACTAATACAGACACTGATTTTGTACAAGGTTTTTTAGTATGTTCGTGCTAATTTTTCTTATACCATTCTTAGAATTTGAGATATATATTAGAGTACTTGCATATCTATGACAATACGTCTACAGGCCACAAGGATCTATAGCTTCCAGTTTGAGAAACACTATAAAACAGAACTTAATAATATTAATACCACATGTTACATGTGTCCCTCCCCTTCTCCTGGAAATGTAGTCTAAAGGCAAAAAGACTTATAGTAGAAGCTCTTTGGCATTATGCCAGATTCATGCACCAAATATTCTAAAGGGCAGAGTTCAAAGAAAAAATCCTAATAATCTGCTTTTTTAAAGCAGTCACATCCATTACATTGCAGCCCTTCCCCATGGTCCAGCAAGACCACACACTGGTTACCATTTACCAATATAGCAATGAGTTACTGTAGCATTGGAGGCTGACACTGGTTTTACAGTCTTAAAGGAAAAATTTCAAAAAGCCACTAAAAGATTTGAGAAGAAAATCTGATCTCCATCAGTTTGTTTCCTGCATTTAGCAGAAACTGGCTTAGTTGTTTAGTTCTGGGCAGGAGATATTGCTTCCCTTGATTTTTTTTTTTTAATATTCCAAATGCTTTGGTCTGAAGCCTTCAGGCTCTACTGCATTCTGTTTAGCCTATATTTAGAACAAAGCAAACACATGTGATTCTTTAGAACTAAGCACTTCTTCCAGTGGGCCCTGGAAAATTGCTAACTCCAAAATAAAACAATATCGCTTTCTTTAAATACTTCTGCTTACACTTACAGTGAGGAGATATTGACAGCACGTGTCAGTTTGAGTGACTGAAAATAAACAGAAGTGAAGAAAACATGGACTTTTGCTATTAAAGCCAGATTTATTTAGAGGAAATATACGACAAGTATCGTTATTTTCTCTAATAGCAATCTCAGGATATCTCACCCATGAAGAAAAGTTATGATGTCATTTGCATGACTTCTAAAGCTTTATTAACAAACAGCTCTCCCAGATCTGATCCTACTGACCATTGATTCTAAATCAAGGCCAACGAGGAAAGGTAAAGAAGACGGCCTGGTCTACTGAGAGAGACAACCTACAGTAAGACAAAAATAAACCACAAGCTAAAGTGACCCCGTCTCTGCGAAGGTCTAAATTTACTCTCCACAAGTAGTAGCATCTACAAATGCTGGAGGAGTTCACAGTGGGGCACCCTGTGCAAGAACAGCAGGAAATTCCATCAAGTGGTCTTCACGTTTTTCCCACAATTCCGGACCTACCACAAGTTCAAGGTTATGAACGTGGGCAGAGAGTGAGGAGATATGTGTTCTCGCTCTGATTCCATTGTTGGGAGAGCTTCGAAAACTCACAAGCCTTCTGGGCCTCATTCTCCCCATCTGTGGAATGATTGCCTTGGACTGGAGACTCTAAGGTTCATTTCAATGTCACAGTGGGGGAGAATTCAATTATCCAACTCATATTTACCAGTTAAATTTGCTTTGACATTGTCAAATCAGCCATTTTTATATTTCTTCAATACTTCTTTCAAAGTTCAGGTTCAACCCTTATTGTTAGTTAACACTTTCATACATAAAATCACATACCATATGATTTTCTCAAGACATCATAAAAAAGCTTCCAATTAGCTTTATCAAAATTACAAGAGTTTCTGCACATTTAAATTTTGCTTTACAAATGGAAAAGAAAACCTGAAAATGTAGACATTAATATTAATGATGGTTATCCTGGGCATGACGAATACTGGTAATTTGTATGTTCTTCATTGTACACATCTAAATTTTCTAAAATTTTCACAATTAACATGTATTTTATGTGTAACCAAGAAAAATAAATAGTACATTTTAAAGGTCTGTTTTAAACAGTGCCATAAATCACACTATCACTCAAATTCTCTCTTCTCAGAACACTTGGTATTTTATACTTATCTGCACTATTAAGATTAATGGTACTATAAGGGTATTATTTGCAGTTACTTTTTGCATTCTTTTATTTTTAAACAACTTTGTTGAGATACATTTTACATATTTTTATAATTCATCCATTTTAAATGCGCAATTCAATGATTTTTACTAAATTTACCAAATGATGCAACCATCACCAGAAATCAGTTTTAGAACATTTTATCTCCCCAACAGGATGCCTCATGACCATTTACAGTTAATACCTTTTCCCAACACAGCCTCAAGCAGCCACCATTCTCTTTGTCTTTTCTGAACATTTCATAAATATGAAATCATACAATATGATGACGTTGTCTGGTTGCTTTCATTTCATATAATGCTTTTGAGGTTCATCCTTAACGTATTATATGACAATTTATTCCTTTTCATTTAATAGTATGCCATTGTATATTTGTGGCATTTTGTCTATCCATTCACCTTCCAGACATTATTATAATTTTTATTAATATTCATTTTTAACGACATTTTTATTTCTACTATAGTGCTTTCCTTCTCCCTCTCTCAGTTTTCATTATTTATCAACTTTGTCACTCTAGAGTACAATGTCAAGCTACGTTTCTTTTTTCCAGGCTGTTGGAGAACTGAGGCTTCCTGCCAATAGGTAGAACTAACCTGCCAGCCACATAAATGAGGCTTCTAGAAAATAGATCTTCCAGCCCGGGTTAATTTCCAGGTAACATCTTGACAATAACTTTATGAGATGCTCTGAGTAGAGCCACCCATCTAAGCAGCTCTCAAATTCCTGACCCACAGAAATCAGGTGAGATAATAAGTGTTTGTTTCTTTGGTCACTTAAGTTTGGATAATTATTTATGCAGCAATAGATAAATGCAGACACTAGGTAGTCTTCTGTCTTCCAGAAATTAACAGAATCTTTGTTTTGCTTGTGTCTTCCGACCTCCCTCCCCATCCACTTTCAGCTTTATAAATTTATTATTTTAATATTTCACTGCCATTGGACTATTTTTGTTTAAATGATGCACACTTTCCTTAATGAAATCTCAACAACTGCTGGGAGAACCACTTTATCTACACTATAGTTGTTGGTTACAATCTATCCTTTGTACCTACTGATGACCTACTTTCTTTTTTTTTCTTTTTCCCGTTTATTTTACATTTAGGGGTACATATTTAGGGTTAGTTTTACCCAAATATATTGCATGAGGCGTAAGTTTGGGGTATGAAGGATCACATCACCCAAGTACTGAGCATAGTAGCCATCAGTTAGTTTTTCAACCAGTGCCCCCTTTCCTCTCTTTCTCTCTCCCTTCTCCAGCAGCCCCCAGTGTCTATTGTTGCCATATTTATGTCTGTGAATACCCAATGTTTAGCTCCTACTTATAAGTGAGAACATGTGGTATTCGGTTTTCTGTTCCTGCATTAATTCACTTAGGATAATGGCTTTCAGATGCATCCACGTTGCTACAAAGGACATGGTTTCATTCTTTTTATGGCTGCATAGTATGCCATAATGTATATGTACCATATTTTCTTTATCCAATCCACTGTTGATAGGCACCTAGAGTGATTCCATATCTTTCCTATTATGAATAGTGCTGCAATGAACATGCAAATGCATATGCCTTTTGGTAGAACAATTTGCTTTAACAATCTACTTTCTTAAGGTAATAATAAAATTTGTTAAAATTTATGAAGAAGATAGAAAAGAACAACAGTGTGGACATGAAAATCACCTGGGCAATTTATCTAAAATGCTAATTTTCATACCTACTCATAAAGTTTCTTATATGGGAAAGTTTTGGTGCATTTTTACAGTAGTTATCATGGACAATGGAATAGAATAGACATTCCAAAGACAGAACAAACTAACCACAGAACTTTAGTACATGATGGCAATGACATCTTAAATAATTAGGTTAAAGATGAACTTTTAATAAATGGTGCTGGGCCAACAGGTTTACCAATTGAAAACAGATAAGACTAACTTCCTATCTCGTACCATACATAAGAACAGACTACTATTAAATCAGGGATCTACTATTAAAAAATCAGATTATACAAGTACTAGAAATAAGCATGTATAAATTCTTTTATACCTTGGTGATAACAAAAGTTTTTCTAATTATGACTAAAATATGGATGCAATAAAAAATACTCCAGATGGTTCTGTTGCAGGCTATCCCCAGAGGTGATGCGTAAAGATACCATAAATACATGTAGCTGAGAAGTATATTTGCGTACCATGTCTGTTAGGCTTATGGTAAAAATTGAATTGAATTTTTATGATTTGTGTTGTGTACTGTATTTGAATGAACTTTTTTTAATTCCTAAAAAGACAAGACATCCCCTATTCATTATTTCACTCTTGACTAGACCACTTATTAAAAATCCCCTTACATCCGCCAGGTGGAACTCAAAACAGGGTTTGTCCAACATTTGTCTTGGTCAGGTTTTGGTTCTTCCTTCCTTTGAGTGTTTCCAATATCTCTGACAAATTGTCTCCTCCTACACCATAAATGGCTTGTTCTATAGTCAAGAGAAGCTTACAGAGATTAAAAATTTCTTACATCTTCTGAGAAAATGTCAGCCTCCAACAAAACAAAACTTGTCACTTGAATTCACTAACCAGGCAAGAAAAAAAATCACTCCTCCAATTCCAACCAATACTTAGTAGAAGAAGAGAGGGTAGCTTTTTACCTAAGTATTATTTTCAAAGCAGCGAACTGTACGGCTTCACATTTAATAATATAATTACAGTTTACAAATATACTTGTAAGACTTGCCAGAATTCACTTGATGAACCAGCAGCATTACCACTTAAGCTTTCCTTAAAGGAAAGGACACGTACTTAGAAGTGACTAGCGTTCCAAAATATTACAATCACCAGGGAATTGAATCCTGTATTTGTAAATGCCCTTTCTGTGACAAACCAAATTCAGTTTATTTAGCATGCTTCCACTATGACTCTCTAGGAAAACTTCTTATCTTGGATAAAAGTAAAGACATTTGTCATTTTCCCATTGGTCATTGTGAAGGAGAAACCCTCTCAGAAGTAGTAGAATCTACAAAATAAGCAATTTTTCATGGTGTGAGGTTAAGGATATAACTTCTTTTTCTTTTTCCTTATGGATAGCTGATTGTCTCAGTGAATAATTCATTCCATTCTCACTGATATCCATTGACAGCTCTGTTATATATAGGACTTTATATTAATTCTTCCCCATTCTCTTCATGTTTTTCTCCTTGTTTATCCTTGTACCATACCACTGTGTCTAAATTAAGTAGTTCTACAATAAATCTTGATATTTTAAAGGGTAAGTCCTCACCCCACCCCACCACACCCATCCACGCACACCTTGTTTATATTCTTTAGGAGTCTCTTGGCTATTCTTAACCCTTTGCTCTTCCATACAAAGTTTAGAAACAGCTTGTAAAGTTCTGCAAAATAGCTTGCTATGTTTTCATCAGAACAGTACAGGACCTGTAGATTATTTGGGGGTGACTTGATATCTTTAAAATATCAAAACTTCCCTTCCACAAACATAGTATATTCTCTACATAGTTTTTCTTTAATGTCTTTCAATAAAATTGTACACTTTTCTTCAAAAGGCTCCTTACTGAATTTAGATTTAATTCCAACTATCCTATATGATATCATCTGTCATCCAGGATAGTAGAGATAGACAGAATGATTGAGGGATAAAGAGATATATACACACATACATAGACAGAATTACTATGATAAAAGTCACCTTTTGAATTTTATTTTTTATTTTCCGTTACTATATAGAAATGTTAATTACTTTATATATTAATTTGGCATCCAGCATCTTTGTTAAGCTCTTATTAATTCTAATCATTTTTCTATTGTTTCTTTTGGATTTTCCAGTAGACAATCACAGCATCTATGGACAATGATATATTTGGTTCTTCCTTTCCAATCTTTGCACCATTTATTGATTTTTCTTCTGTTGCCATACTCACAGTTGATTGTGCTTAGTGTTTGTCTAGTACATCTTCCATCCACTTTTTTAAACTTCCTATGCTCTTAAATTGTAATTACATCATACGGAGTCAATATATTGCTGGGTTCTGTTTTCTACACATTTTTTTTAGAGAGACTAGGTCTTGCTATGTTGCCCAGGTGAACGCCTTGGCTCAAGCAATTCTCCCACCTCAGCCTTCTGAATAGCTGAGACTACAGACATGTGACAACATGCCCAGTTCAGACTATTATTTTTGAATTGGCTAAAACCATTTATTTAATTGCTAGTGTATTTGGATTTATTACTGCTATCTTATTTTGTGCTTTTATGTTTTCATTTCCCCCTTTCTTTTCTTACCTTCTTTACTATTAATTTTTCACCACTGGATTTTTTCCCCTATTACTTTTTCTCTTTAGGGATTGCCCTAAAATACTGAATAAGAAAATTTAATTCAATATAATATAGTTAATCAATATATTTATCCATGAGACCAAAACAGTGCCTAAGAATTATTTGCCACTTATTTCTCTTTTCATGCTTCTTATTCAACATTTTAGCTTTATCTTATTTTTCTAACCTATAAATTAGATATTTATATGTAGTAAATGTTTATTTAGATAAGCATGTACCATATTTTTGGCATGCAGTTGTTTGCATCGAAAGAGCTTCTATTTGAGATTTTTACTTTTCCAGAAATGCATATTTTAGAAATTTTAACTGAAATTTATAAGTAATATATTTTTATGTTGACTTTTTTCTTTGTCCTACACAGATAGGTTTATAGGATATTCAGTTTTAGATTGGCAGTAATTTTCTCTCAGAAAGTTGAAGATATCATTCTATGGTTTTCTGTTTCATATTGTTGCTGTCAAAAGTCAGTTTGTAACCTTATTTTTGGCATTTGTAAGTAGTTTCCCCTTTTTCCTTGGCTGCTTTTAAAATAATTTTCTTGTCTTTGGCCTTGCAGTTTTATAATAATGTGTCTAAGTACAGGTTGCCTTCTATTTATTCTGCTTGAGATTCATTGGGCTTTGTGAAACTGATAATTCATGCCTTACATCGATTCTGCAAAATAGTCATTATTTCTTCAAATATTACCTTTCTTCCATTATTCTTATTTTATTATTCTAGAAATCCATTTATAAGCATATTAGATATTTTCATTCTTTAATCATTTTCTTGTATCTTTTGTATTTTTTCTATCATTTTATCTGTGTCACTTATTCATTTTTATATTCTAGTTTATTTTTTCTACAACAATACATGATATTGTTTAGCATTTCATTAAGTTTACAGTTTCAATTTTTATATATTTCAGTTGAATTCAGTCGAAAAATTTTGCCTGGTCATTTTGACAGTCTCTTGTTCTCATTCTTATCCTTATGATCCTCTGGCCTCCCTGATGGTAGCTTTTTCTCTCATCCATTTGGTGATTTTTGGTGTTAAATTCATGCTCCTAGGAACTCTGTAATGGGAAGTATTTATCTGATGGACCTGATAAAACGTCCTTTTGCCAGAGAGTATTTGAGTTTACTAACACCAGATATGTGGGAGGAATGCCAATCTGAGGTCACCATAAATTTTAGATTTTTTTAATTTTTTGAGTAACTATTGCCTATTTTCCAAAACTGACATAAGACACCAAAAAACAGATTCAATAAGCTCAGAGAACATCAAGCAAGATAAATACCAACATATACACACTCACACACCTATACACAAATACAGTGTTAGAAAAATCATATTCAAACTGCTGAAAATCGCATATAAAGAGAAAATATTAAAGGCAGCCAGAGGAAAAAGACACATTGTCTGCAGTGGAATAAAGATAAGATTTCTCATTATAAACCATGCAAGCAAGAAGACAAAGGAGTGGCATCTGTAAAGTGCTGAAATAAAAATCCTGTCTGATTCGAATTCCAAACCCAGAAAAAATACCTTTCAAAAGTGAAGAAGGAAGAAAAACTTTCTTAGACAAAGACTAAGAGAATTCATTGTTATCAGAAATACTCTACAAGAAATATTACAGGAAGTAATATAGTAACAGTTAAAACAGCTCTAAACAAAGAAAGAAAAAGCACTTCAAATGGAATAAATGAAGGTAAAATATTTTTTTCTTACTTGTAATTGCTATATGAGAAAACTAATGCAAAAATAGTGACAATTTATGTACATTTATAGCATATGTAAAAGTAAAACATATGGCAGTATTAGCATGTCTTCGTTTCTTCATGAGAAAGATCAATTGGGAATATAGCGTTCTTCATACTACATATGAAGTGGTATAATATTGCTTGAAGGTAGGCTCAGATTAATTAAAATGTATGTTGTTAACCCCAGGGCAATCACAAAAAAAGAATGTAACAGGAGATATAAATAACAAGTCAATGGAGGACATAAAATGAAATCATAAGAACATTTAATTAACTTAAGAGAAAGAAAAAAGTAAACTAAAAAACAGCATATGGAAAAATAGAAAAAAGAAGATAGTAGATTTTAATACAATCATATTGGTAATCACTTTGAGTGTGGATGATCTAAACTCCTAGTCAAAAGACAGACATTGGCAGACTGAGTATAAAAGCAAAATTCAACTTTATGCTGCTTCCAAGAAAGAATGGGCCCATCATGATTAAAGAAGACAGAGAAATCAGATGGTGTCATATAAGAAGCTGATCCCTGATCTAAGCCTTTGGTATTTCTTCCTAGCTTCTCCAGATCTATGTGTTCCACCCAAATTATGTAGGTAACAAGACAAAAGAGATCCCCTAAGGGGATCTTGTCAAAAACTAAAAATAGTTAAGAAATTACTTTGCCTGACATACTTTCCCTCTTCCATCACTAGCCTACAATTCAGTAGGATATTACTAGGCTTTTATTTCATTGCCTTTCAACAGAATTTATGTCAAAGTTTATAAATGGTTTATGTAAGATCTTCTAAAAAAATTTTGTGCAAACTCCTAAATCTTAAGGAATAGTCTATGAATAGCTGACACAAGAGAAGTAAATTAGTGAAGACTTACAAACCTCATGTGAAAGAGTCACAGACAGACACTTGATCAATTATGTCACATCAAATTAAAGAATTATCCATTCAGTGGAATATAATCACAGTGATGTTTTTATAAATGAACAAGATGGGTTCCACATTTCTTTGTCAGAAATAATAACTAGAGGTAGAAACCCTAAAATCCCATTATGAGACTTGAGTTAAGGGGAATTATGGATAAAAATTATTAGGTACAAACTGAAGTAGCATCAAATGTTTCAGCCAACTTGAAAATATATGTGTGGGTACAAGGGTGGAGAAGTGAGGACCAAGATACTGAAGCTTCTGAGAGCTGAAGAAAGGGGCTAAATTGTGTTCAGGAAGAAAATAATTAGAAAAAATAATTGCAAACACTTATGATATACTATTCAGTTACACTGACTTATTTAAGAAAAGAAAAAATGTCTCAAAGGAATGACTTTTGAGTGATCCCCAGGGCACTCTTACACCTTTATATTTCTCATGCTTTATCTTAATAATTTACTTAATTTCTCATTTCCCCTGCTAGGCTGTGAGAGCTATCTGAGAAGGGCTATATCATTCATATATCCCCAGTGTAGCCCCTGACTTTGTTAAATGAATAACATTTGCAGGATGGGAAAGACAGGTCACATGTATTCTGCCTCCCTCGTTATCCACAAGTCACTCTAGAATAATTACATCAGAGTAATCATCAAGGCCACCTAAGTAAAACTGGTACGAGACACTCGTTGCTTCAAATAACCCTCAAAAAAACACTCAGCCTCAAGTTCTTCATTCTATGACTAAAATTCTTTTAACAAACAAAAAGAAAGAAAAACTAAAACTTCAAGCACTGTTGTATTTTGGCAGATAATTAGCCAATCAACCAGTGAAGATAAAGAACATCTCTCTGTATTAGTCAGCGTTCTGTTGTAATTATGCTGCATAACAAATAACCCAATGAACTCAGTGGCTCATAACAAACCTTTCTTTTGCTTCACTTTAATGTCTGTAGGATGGCAGGTGCTAATCTGATCTCATCTCAGATTCACTGTATTTAGCTTTGGCTGCCAGCTGAGTTTAAGTTTCTACCTCATGGTTAACCAGCATATAAACAGGACAGGTTCTCTTCATGGAGGATGAAAGAAGTGGAAGAGGTCAAACCAAATACTGTAAGCACATTTTTACCCTAGGCTTACATCATATAGAGTCCCACTCCTTTAGTAAAAACAAGTCATGTGGCCAAGCCCTATAACAATGGAGTGGAGAAATACACTCCAGATATTCTTGGGGGAAATAGTACAATGTCCCATGGCACAGGGACTGAGCACGTAATTCCATAACAGACAGGTAGTGAAGATTGAGAACAATACTCACTGCATTACTCAGAACTTTCCTGTTTTTGCAAGAGAAAGGAGAGAATAAAATGCTGTAGTCTATCTAAGGATAGTTAGAAATGTGCAAAGCTGCACATTTTGAAGAAATAGTTCACAGACACCACATTTTAACCTAAGATAGGCTCTACTTTCTTTCCCTAGGATAAATACAAGTCATGCATGCACTAAAGCCCTTCTTCCAATTCCTTAGACATAACATGCTTTTGGACAGGTTAAGACTGCCCTTTGCTAGAAATGTTCCTACTTTTACTCTTTCCTAGTTAATTCCTTATTTCTGCTGAAATGCTGCCTTTCCCCACCATCTCCAACTTAAGAACACCATTATAGTCTTTTACTGGAGTTTTATTCTGCTATATGGTGCTCATCTCAATTTGCAAGTGTGTGATTTTGTTTTAATGCCTTCCCTCATTGTGAGCCACATGAGGGCTGGACCACAACCATGTTTCCACCACTGCAGCAAACATTAACCCTAGAAGCGGATAGACAATAAATAAATATTTGTTGAGTCAGTAAATGGACAATTTATTTTCAAACGGCAATTTTTGTTGCCAAGTTAAATTTGAATTTCAATCACACATGCTAAAGAAAACATCTTCCCTGAACTAAAAGGACAACCACATATTGTCAAACATGATGACTTAGAGATCCTTTAGCATTGTACTGTCCAATATCGTAGCCACTGGTCATGAGAGGATATTTAAATTTGCATTTAGGTTAAATGTAAAATCCAGTTTCTCAGTTGCACTAGACACATTTCCAGTGCTCAAAAGCCACATGGGACTAGTGGAGATCATATTTGACAGCATAGATAAAGAACATTTCCATCATTGCAGAAAGTTCTTTTGGACAGTTATCCCATTCTGTTGGAATGCTTTGGAGGAATCATTCAAACACATAATCAAATTCTCTTCTGTTAAGGTATTCTAAAATAGTGTGAAGCTTCCCAAAACATCTTATTCGTAAAAATCTGTTTATAAACTTTGAGGCTCTGATTCATCGTATTTGAAGCACTCTTGCCTGGCACACAACTCCTTAAGAGGTATTTGTAATTAAACCAAATAATTTTACATTTCCATGGACACAGGAAGGGGAACATCACACACTGGGGCCTGTTGCAGGGGTCGGGGGAGGGATAGCATTAGGAGATATACCTAATGTTAAATGACAAGTTAATGGGTGCAGCACACCAACATGGCACATGTATATATATGTAACAAACCTGCACGTTGTACACATGTACCCTAAAACTTAACGTATAAAAAAAAAGTATTTTCCAATAATGTTTACAAAAAGGATGTTCTAGTTTACTAAGTCTGACTCATCATCTGCCATTACTAAAATCAGCTCAGCCAGGTTTGCAAACTCCACAGAGTTATCTATGATTCTCTCTCCTTTTTTGCCCATTATATTAGGTTGGTACAAAAGTAATTGCAGTTTTTGCGTTGTTGAAATTTGCTGTTTGATATTGGAATACATTCTTTAAAAAATGTGGTTATGTTATACATCATTTTAATGAGGATTTCTCACTTCATTTTTTTTGATAATGACATTACTTGCTTTTTATTTTATGTTTATTTTAGACTATGGAAATTACGTTTAAGACGAAAAGCAAATTCGAGTGATTTTCTTATTCAAGTTCAAAACGGGTCGTAAGGCAGAGGAGACAACTCACAATACCAACAACACACTTGGCCCAGGAACTGTTAACGAATGTATAGTGCGGTGGTGGTTCAAAGAATTTTGCAAAGAAGAGAGCCTTGAAGATGAGGAGCATAGTGGCCAGCCATCAGAAGTTGACAAGGACCAATTGAGAGCAATCATCAAAGCTGATCCTTTTACAACTACATGAGAAGTTGCTGAAGAACTCAACGTCACCCATTCCGTGGTCATTCAGCATTTGAAGCGAATTGGAAAGGTGAAAAAGCTTGATAAGTGGGTGCCTCATGAGCTAAGTGAAAATAAAAAATAAAAAAAGTCATTTTGAAGTGTCATCTTCTCTCACTCTACGCAACAACAACGAACCATTTCTGTTTTTTGAGACAGAGTCTTGCTCTGTTGCCCAGGCTGGAGTGCAGTGGCATGATCTTGGCTCACTGTAAACTCTGCTTCTTCGGTTCAAGCAATTCTCCTGCCTCAGCTTCCCGAGTAGCTGGGATTACAGGTGCCCACCACCATGCCTGGCTAATTATCATATTTTTAGTAGAGACAGTGTTTCACCATGTTGGCCAGGCTGGTCTCGAACTCCTGACCTCAAGTGATCCACCCGCCTTGGCCTCCCAAAGTGCTGGGATTACAGGCGTGAGCCACCGCACCTGGCCTCATTAGCCATTTCTTAGTAGGAATTGTGACATGTGATGAAAAGTGGATTTTACAGGACACCCCGCAACAACCAGCTCAGTGGTTGGATCTAGAAGAAGCTCCAAAGCACTTCCCAAAGCCAAACTCACACTAAAAAAAGGTCATGGCCACTATTTGATGGTCTGCTGCCAGTCTGACCCACCACAGCTTTCTGAATCCTGGCGAAACCATTACATCTGAGAAGTTATGCTCAGCAAATTAATGAGATGCAACAAAACCTGCAAGGCCTGCAGCCAGCATTGATCAACAGGAAGGGCCCAGTTCTTTACAACAATGCCCGACTACACATTGCCCAACAAATGCTTCAAAAGTTGAACGAATTGGGCTACAAAGTTTTGCCTCATCCACCATATTCACCTCACCTTTTGCCAACCAACTACCAGTTCTTCAAGCATCTCAACAACTTTTTGCAGGGAAAACGCGTCCACAACCAGCAAAATGCAGAAAATGCTTTCCAAGAGTTCATCAAATCCCAAAGCACAGATTTTTATGCTACAGGAATAAACAAATGTGTTTATCATTGGCAAAAATATGTTGATTGTAATGGTTCCTATTTTGATTAATAAAGATGTGTTTGAGTCTGGTTATAATGATTTAATATTCACAGTCCAAAACCACGATTACTTTTGCACCAACTTGGCCTTAACTCAGACCTGTCAACTATTATCTCCTTACTTCTCTCTACGTGTCTTTTTCATATGTGCCATGACACCTACAGGCCAGGCTCTTTTAAGCCCGTTTGGATGATTTACGATTGATATTACTTGTAGACACTCCCCTGTCAGTCCATTCTATAATCAGCTGTCAATTAAACAGGACCTTATTGCATCAATTTCCTGCTCAAGTAACTTTCAAAGATACTTATTAGCCAGCATTTAAGACTCTTGACATTATGTTCTCAGCTTACCTTCTTAATAATCCTAATAATATTCCCCCCACTCCCAACTTCTGCAGGCAGATTCATGTACTCACTGTCTCCCAGGCACACCAAAGTCATTTCAGCCTCAGCACATTTGGTCTCACCAGTTCCCCCACTGATTGTTTCTTTTCTTCCTCTACAACTTCCTCAAATGTCTCTAACTCTCATTGCCTCTTCTTTTTAACAACTTTTGAAAATGTGTTTATTTATATTGTTCTTTTGGGTCTGAATCATATACTGTTCCTGTCATCCCTTATATTATCATCATCATAAATATTATTATAATAAATGGATTTTTTTGCTTAAATAGCAATATGTTAACATATCTTTTTCTTTCCTGACATAAAATAAGCTCTTAAGAGTAGATATTTTATATTACTTCCTTTATCACCTCACAGAAGTTAGGACAACATAATACTACAGAGACAGAGAGAAAGAGAGAGAGAGAGAAGCGGAGGGAGAGAGAGGGAGGATGGGGAGAGAAAGACAGAGGGAAAGAGAAAGGGAGAGAAGAGAGAGAAGAAGAGAGAGAAGGAGAGAGGAAAAGGTGGAAGAAGAGGCAGAGAGAAAAAGAAGGGAGTGGGAGAGGAGGGGAGCGAGTCAGGGAGAGAGAGGGAGGAAGGAGGGAGGAAAGGGGAGACAGAGAAGGGGGAAAGACTGGAGATGGGGGTAGAGAAAAAAAGAGGGGAGAGAGGAAGTGGGGGAGAGGAAAAGAGAGGAGAGAGAGAAAGAGGGGTGTGTGTATACATATACACACATAGATATATACACATGTGTACATACATATATTTAAGGAGTATATATACACATTATAAGTGTATGTATTATATATACATATATGAGTGCATGTGTGTGCATATACATCCACAATTAATGAATGAGCAAATGAAAAAGCCTGCTTCATTCTCACAGGTTTGCCTTGACTTCTTAGCATGTGTCTTTAACTTTTCTGGTAAACATTCAGGATATCATATAGGAAAATCACATATCATGCCAGAAACCACTTAACAATGGGTCTCAAAACCGCCATGCCAAGGCAATTACTTCCTTCAAAATGTCATCTTTGGTCTCTTCCTTTTTATCCTTGCTACTTTATTCACAGAACTACCACTCTCTCCTCATTTAAAAAAATGTAATCTTAAAATCCAAACCCTGTGGTCTGAAGCCTATTTTATAAGAAATCTATTTCTTTTGGCAATCAGATATTGAGAAACAGTACAAAAATGAATGACAGACTATATCAGTATTCAACTATACATATATGGTAAAAAAGAAAAACTGAAGCTCTGTGTTCACTTAATTCAAACAGAAGCTTTTACTTTAACATATCGTGCAGCTTAAAGAAAGAGATGACATCAAAACATATGAAACCATGTTAGGGTCACCCTTGGGCATCAATTAATGCCTTCTGTCACAATGTTGACATACTTCTTCTAAACTTTTCATTCTTAAGTCCTTTGGAGAAAAAACACTACTGTCAATTCTCAAGCATTTATATTTTAAAAAAAACAAAATTTGAATAACCCCAAGTAACAAATAAACAACAATTATTTAAATTTGATATTAAGATATGTTCTAACATTTTAATATGTGTGTGCCAAGCTTTTCAGGAATTCTATGTTAAATAAAACCCTGACACCAGATCATGAAGACCTATACAAGTTTAGAGGTTGTCCAAAATCTTTCTTTCTTTTTTTTTTTTTTTTTTTTTTTTTTTTGAGACAGAGTCTTGCTCTGTCACCCAGGCTGGAGTGCAGTGGCATGTGATCTCACTGCAACCTCTGCCTCCTGGGTTCAAGTGATTCTCCTGCCTCATCCTCCCATGTAGCTGGTACTACAGGCACATGCCACCAGGCCCAGCTAATTTTTGTATTTTTATTAGAGAGAGGGTTTCGCCCTGTTGGCCAGGCTTGTCTCGAACACCTGACTTCAGGTGATCCACCTGCCTCGACCTCCCAAGTGCTGGGATTACGGGTGTGAGCCACTGCACCTGGCCCAAAATCTTTCATACTTGCCATTTCTTACCCTTTTTCCACTTTCCTCTCCCACCCTAACTGGAAATAATCTGATAAAAGATTTGTCTTCTCTCAAATCTCCCTTGCTTAAAAGAAAGTGAAAACAGTCAAGCATTTAAGTTTCAAAGGTCTTTTCTGAATGCAAAACAAGTAAATATTTGAGATGTCAACAATATTACAATTGTTGACATAGGTGCAATAGCCTGTGCAATAGGTGCAATCCATAGGTGCAGTGCAATCACCTGTGGAGCCCTTCTCTGTAATGCTCCCTGCCCTCTCCTTGTTATTTTTATCCAGAATTTTAGTTCCACCTTTAAAAAATATTAATAATATTTACCAATACGGCCGGACGTGGTGGCTCAAGCCTGTAATCCCAGCACTTCAGGAGGCCGAGGCAGGAGAATCACCTGTGGTCAGGAGTTCAAGACCAGCCTGCTCAACATGGTGAAACCCCCATCTCTACTAAAAATACAAAAAATTAGCCAGGTGTGCTGGCGGGTGCCTGTAATCCCAGCTACTCAGGAGGCTGACGCAGGAGAATTGCTTGAACCCAGGAGGTGGAGGTTGCATGAGTCAAGATTGTGCCACTGTACTCCAGCCTGGGCGACAAGAGCAAGACTCTGTCTCAAAAAAAAAAAAAAAAGCCATAAACAAAAACTTCTAAAAATAATATTTACCAATACAATTTATGAATTTGCTTATTCACAGTTGCTTCTTTAAAAAGTCATCTTCTTAGATGGTGTCTTCATTGAAGGGGGTGAGTGGTACCCTTTCTTGGTTTTTGCACATTTGATGCTCACTTTCAAATGGTAGTTTAGCTGGTACCGAATTCCTAGGGAGTAGCTTTAATGAGGGAATGTTCTTGGCAAACTCTGTTGGGTTTTTGCACATCTGAAAATGTTCTCATTTCATACTCACTCTTAAATGACATTAGCTCAATATGGAATTCTAGTTTCTTTTTCTTTGCATTTTGACAATACTATTCCTTTGTTGTTAAGCATCTAGTTTTGAAGCTGAGATGTCAGCCATCAGCCTAATTGTCATTCCATTGTAGGTAATCTGTCTTTTTTTCCTCTTTGGCAACTTTTCAAGTTTTCCACATATCCTTGATGCTCAGCAACTTCAATTAATCTTTCTGAATTTACTTGATGTAATTTTCTCAATACTTGGTGTGCACTTTCAATCTGAAAACTCACGTCTTTCTGGCATTATTGAAAGCATCAGTAATAATTCATTTTAATGTTTTTTTAACCATTTCTCTTTTCTCTCCTTACAAAAAATTATACATATTTAGGAGTCTTTCAATTTATTGTTCATTACCCTAATTTCTCTTCCAAGATTTTATTCTCTTTACCCGGTCTAAGTAGCATTATGGGTGAATTTCTCAGTAACATCATTCAATTCACAAATCCTACTTTTACTGTGAATAACCAGCTAGAATATTTTTAAATTTCAATGACTGTATGTTTATTTCATATCCAGGATTTCTAACATATTTTTTCTGTACTTATCTGCCTTAATACACAGCTGACTGCCTTTGTTTTATAACTTTTGTTACTTTCCTTAAACTTGTTGATTATGAAGTCAATTTTCATCTTATCAGGAGTTAATCTGAGTTCTGATTGCTGTGGCTGTGTCTGTCTTGGCACTGGTTACTCTTGTGTGCTTCAGCATTTTAGTTTTCAGATTTATTTTGAAGGTTGGGGGAGGTTAGAATTACCGGTCATCCTGATTTGCTCAGGACGAACAGTGTTCCTGTAGCTTAGAACTCCCCATGGTAAAGCTGGAAAAGCCAAACTAACAAGAGTTGGTCTTCTTAGAGGATGTTTGCTTCCTTCTCTCTAGCTAATGGTTTTTAATTTGCCTCCCTCCCGTCTTCTGTAAGAAGGACTGGTACATCTAGAACTAAGCCTTCTATTGGCAGCTGAAGGCTTTTATCCCACAAAACAATACATTTTCTCAACCAGCAAAATGCTTAGTCCAGCCCTGGTTGCAAGGCTCTCTCTCCAACCCTGAGCTTTAAGTATTGATCCTGTCTCTTCTGAGCCTTTTTCATGACAGAGGAATACCAATGCCACCTGCAATTTTATGTAAGGAGGCTAACTCAGTCCCCAAACATAAGTTGATGCTATAACCACTCACCATCCAGAGCCAGACTCCTGACTATCCATGCTTATTTCCAGACCAAGAGCACAGTGGGCCTATAGCTTCAGTCAGGCTCACCTTACCACTGATTCCCTGCTCTCTTTCTATCTCTCAGTGTACCCACATCTTTTAAATAGTTAAGAATTATTGAATATTATATCTTTGTTTGCAAAAAAAGTAGAGTTAAAGGTAGTTAAAGTTGAGTTTCATAAAACTATTTTCTCCAAAAACCTCTATCATAAAAGGCAGACATTTAAACACCATGCCAGTTGAAAGCCTCGTAGAGTCTTTCGAATCCCTGTATGGCCACTGATTCCTCTCAGTATTATCTCTGGTCATTCTTATCATGCAACACCATTCAACGTGCAAAAGGAATTTCTCAACTCTTGTAAGTTTAAATATTCATCAACTTCAAGTAGCACAAATACAGCTGAGAATCAGGAATTGAGAAAGAACACTTGGCAAAAAATGAAAACAGGTGTCTCAAAGTTTACAGAAGAAATTATAGGCCTATTATCCACAGGGAAGTTTATAATTCATCCGCATGTGCAGCCCTTGGGGATGGAGGTTTTATTCATCTTTATATCCTGAGCACTTAGCATAGTGCCTGTCACATATTAGGCACTCAACACGTTTGGAGTGAAGTTGTTTGAACTATAAGGACAGCTCTTTGGGCCTTTATTCAGAGGCTAATTACTTTTACTTTATAAAGATTTGTGACTTGTTTGGCAGTACATCAGAAGACAAATAAAAGCAAGAGAGAAAACAGAGTAAAACTTTAAGGGCATACGTAGGATTCAAACAGACTAGCTCAAACAGATGTTTATTTGTTAATAGATCCCGAGAGCATCACTATTATGACACGACATAAAAACTAAAAGGTATAATGATTCTCTTGATGCAGGAAGAAAAGATTAAATTACATAAGTATGTTTTGCTTAAAAAGACAGTAATAAAACATATATTTTATAATGATTTCCATATATAATGGGTAAATTTTTTAAAGAGGTGTTTATGCCTGAAGGTATTAAACCCTGAACTGCTTGGAATACTCGAATGCTATGAACAATGCCCTCTTTGAACGTGGTGGAAACAGTTGAAATCTTTCTGCATCACAAGATCTCAGTTACCCACCATTATAATGGAATGGCCAGTTCCAGAAAAGCGTTTTTTTTCCCCCGTTAATAAGATTTTAAATCCTTCAAGCAAACCACCATGTTACCCTTGGTGATATCTGAGCTGTAAAACACCAACATCTCCCTCAGAAATACAAGTCTGCCTTAAGAATTGCACAGCTAGAAGAGGCTTTTGGCCTCTGCAAGTCACTGGTCTCATTTTCCACCATGGATTTCCTCTGGGTTGCTTGCCTATTTCATATCCCTTTCAATTTCCAAGTCTCCCACTGGCCTCTTGCCTCTGTGTCTGCTATCACTTAAATCCTTCCCACTCTTTTTCCTATTCCTTACTGATTGCCCTAGGAACCCTAATTTAATGAGGCACCCTATGTGACATCACTAGGCTTACAACAAGTTATGATAATTCTCATTTTATGGATGAAGAAACAGAACTTTGGAGGTCAGTTACAAGCCCATCTAGATAGAAAGGTACAAAGTGCATGAGAATTTATTCCAAGCCTAAATGATTCCAAGAATACCAGGAGTCTTTGCCTCAACCTAACACTACTTTCATCACTTCACTCTGCCTCCATGGAAGTAACCAGGAGGGTGTTTACTGTGGGCTACCAAGGAGAACAGGAAGCATGAACCGAATGGGAGAAGGGACAGCAAAAAGGACGGACAAATAACCATAGGTAGATGAGCTTTGATTTTCAAGTAAAAAGGACTTTAGTCACAAATATCTATACTTTTGTAAACTGTCTAATACATAAGATGATTTAGTTTTTTATGCAAGAAGTCTAGACCACCCTCTATACTTCTCTAGAAATTAGATTTTGTAGCCTTTGGGCCCAAAGAGGACCTCAGCTGAAGGAAAAAAATACAGTGAAAATGTTTTCTGAAGGATCAGTTCGGTTTCAAGGTGTAACAAATAGACATTCCAGGAAGGTAAAATGATGACCTCAGCTGGTCTTTTGCAATCTCCTGTAGAATTGTTCCCAACACTGTAACAGCTATGTGTAGTCTTCTGTACATTCTTCAAAAACATGCTTTTTGAAAGGTACTTTTCACAGTTTAGATTTCATATCCATGAAACATGACCTTTGAGTCACCTTAAAATCTTAAAATTTTGATAAATTTTTATCATATTTGTTTATAAATGGTTGTTAAACATGAATGAAGTTCACATGAGTAAATAAATATACTTTTTGTTAAGTACTCATTTCATAAAATTGTAATAAATTGGTCCAAAGACCTCTTCTTCAAATCAGTAAGGAAAAGAAACAACCAAAGGATTCCAGGGCAGCTCACAGAAGGAGAAATGCCCAATACAAATATGAAGATTTTTCAGCCTCACCAGAAATCAGTGAAATAACAAAATACAAATGAAAACAATGGTAAAATATGACTTTATACTCATCAAATTAACCAACTTTGAAAGCCAAAAGTCTGAAAGTACCAATTGTTGGTAAAAATAAGGTAAAATGAGACTTTTATACAACTGACATGGGGTGCAAATTAGTTCAATTACTTGAAAGAGTAATTTGACAATACCTAGTACATATGAAGATGTTCTACCAGTCAATCTATCAATCTGGGTTTATACCCTAAAAAAAATTCCTCACATGTATTCACAAAGAAATTTGTAAAGGATATTTCTTACAAAATTTTCACTATAGTAAAAATTATGGAAACAACTTACATATCACAGATAAAGAGGTTAAGTCATTGTGGGTTATTCATAAATGGAATGTCATATAGCAGCTAAAATGGATGAACTAGATGTATATGTACCAGCACAGATACATATCAAAAACTTTATAATGAATGAAAACCGTGTGTTGTAGATGATAACATCTATGCACATTTGAAACACGTAAGATAATACTATAAATTATTTGTGGATTCATATATTTGTAAGAAAACTAGAAAAGAATGAATGAGAATGGAGACCAATTTCAGGAGGGAAGAGAAGAAAGGAAGAGGATGAATGTGGTGCAGTCTCCACAGTATTTTATCATTTAAAAATAAAAAGATCTGAAACAAGAAAGAGATCTGACACGAACATGTCAAAACTTACCTCTGAAATCTAGGTAATAAGTATATGATGTGGCCTATATTATTTTCTATATTGTTCTAGAGGTCTGAAACATTTCATAATTATAATTTATAATTTAAGCAACATATACATATTACATATATGTATAATTAAAATTATAATATATAAAAAGAAACATGCACAAAAAAACAAACCAAAATATTAAACATAGTGATATCAGTGAAGCACCAAAGCCTTTGGTGAATCTTCCTCCTATTTCCTTTCATGTCCAAATATTGTTTACTGTGCATAACTTTTACATTTTAAGAATATATGAATTTAACTATAAAATTTTATTTGCATGTTTTCTTATCTTTTAATAGGAGAAGTTTTGTCTTTTAAGAGATAAAGTAAATGACTCATACTTCTTTTAAGGCTACACATTACTAATGAATGTCTTTAAATTTAGCATTGTAAATATTGAATTCAGTAGTTACAATTACTTAAATGAGTCAGTGTTTGTTTACACAGTCAAGCCAATGCTTCTAAAATAGTTTTAGCTGCTGTTTTTTTTTTTAATGCTACTGCAAGTTTTGTTCATCATAAATTCTCTTTTCAAGTAATTGCGTTGTCCCCAGTTTGTCTGTAATATCCAACTGGAAGCTGCATCAGTGTGATGGAAAATCCCCCATACTGATGAGTAGGCAGCTAAACAAATGTATTTTACAAATAAAGTTAAATGATTCCACTTTTTTAAAGGTTAACAAGTACCCTGATACATATTTACAATGTCAGAACCAGGAGGGAACATAGAAACTAGCTCATTTAACCCCACAGTCTTACAAAAGTAGAACGACATGCAAGGAGATTGTTAATGTCATTCAGTTTATGAGGGACAGAGGCACCACCACATCCTAGGTGATTCTCCTTCACATGGGATGCCCTGTATAAACCACCAAATTGCTGGGAAGACTTCTAACATCCATGTAGAGCTCTAAACTATAATGCTTAAAAAGCATTCAGCTGTATCATGGTCTGAAAGCTCAAAGAAAATAGAATGGAGAGAAGAAAGCAAGTTAAATCTTTAAACTAAGATTTAGTCTTTCAAAATCTCAACTATCTGAGTTAGTGCTTTTAAGTATTCTTATAGAGTAGAAATACCTTCCCCAACACAAGAAGTACACAGTCCCACTGTTCCCCATCCTTCCAAATTTCTGCCTATACGTTCATCCACATGTGAGATTCCATTCCCTTTTCTCTCTCCCTCTCTCTCTTCCTTCCTTGTTCCTACATACAACGAATATCCCTTGATTGCCTACTATTATTTAGGCACACGATGATGGCCCATGTGGTCCCTAGGTTCACAAAGCTTATAGTCTAGAACTCTGGGGTCCAATATGGTAGCAACTAGCCACATGTGGCTATTTAAATGTAAAATCAAAATTTTAGTCTTTAATTGCACTAGCCACATTTCAAGTACTCAATAGCCACACTGCAAATGCAGAAAATTTCCATCGTCACAGAAAGTTCTATTGAAAGCATTTGTCTAGAAGGGGAAGATAGGAAATTAAGCAATTACAATGCAAGTTGTTATATAATGCTATACAGAAGTTCAGGAACCACTGGAGCACTAAAAAAGTTATTCCAGATGATGATAAGTGTCAGGGAATAAACACCAATGTTGCTTCCATCAACTCCATCTGTATTAGAATTTCTGGCTGTCTCTCTAACCTTCTGTATTTACTTTGCCTCTTCTTGTCTTTCCCCTTCCTCATTATCCTGGCTGGTGGAAGCAGTAGGCCCCACATACCCAAAGACAATTAAAATAAAATGCCACCTTCTCAATCCTGCCCAATCTATTCCTCAAGTTTGTTCTCAATGACTAAATCTGTCAGCTTAATACTTGTCCATTCAAAACAAAATACTTCCAACAAAGGTTCTGCAGGAAGCTTTTTGTCCTGGGCATGACCTCGTGGTCTCTGACGCCAAATGACCAGGGCAGGCCTGAAAAGGGGGAAGTTTATTAAGTTCCCAAAAGGGATGCTTGCTTTGAGATCCTGTAACAATACAACAATCTCTTCTGTTTGTCTACACAGGCAATCAACTAATTATGAGATCTGTTTACTTGCTGGTTTTAAATATTATAATCATCCCCTAAATGTCCTCAGAGCCAAGAGTTAACTCAAACCCAGGTGCAGGAGAGCTAACACAAAGAAAGAGAAATAATATACAAGATCAAGTGAGAAATCAGACCCTCTATGGTTTACTTATATAATGGCTGTTGTCATGTCCATAATGGACACACCAGAGGTAAACATGTGACTACAGAAAATCCTGGCTCAGTCAGATTGGGTTTGGGGAAACCAAATGGACAGGGAAAGTGCATTCAAAGAATATTTTTCAAAGCAAGATTTATGGTACATTCATTTCTGAGCAGGTAAATAAGGATTGACAGGTCTTTGGGAGTATATTTGCTTAAAAAAAAAAAGAATAATGGTTATTTAACTACCAAAGCAATTACTTGCAGGTAAAATCCTTCAAAGTGCTTTCATATCTTTATATCAAGAAGATTTAGTGATACAATCCCACGCAAAGCAATTTTATTTATGCTATACAATTACATAGCAAATCTTTTTCTGTTTTAACAGAGCAAAGTTTAACTTAATTCTGGGTTCTTTCTGAAGGATCACAAATTCAAGATGATTTTGCTTGTTGGAGGAATCATTGTTAATATAAAGTTAATCTTCTTCAAGAGAACTATTACCCATATATTACTTTGCCCCTCCAGATCCATTGTGTACCCTTTTCTACTCTGCTCTGCATCCCAGGGACTGACCTCTACAGAAGGCTACATTGGGAACCCTGGGCTTGGCCAGTAGGAGGCACTAACAAGCAGAAGCAATGGTGTGAAGGAGGAAGAGGGCAGGATGGGATCAAGGTATTTTTCTTCCAGATCTCTCCCTTTAGGCTTTGGTCGGCAGTGGCTGCATTCCTCTGTCAAAAGCCATAACTTTGTTGAGTGATCCCTTTTTCATATACACAACCGCAACTGGAGAGCCTTCCTGTATCGATAACGTCTCCGTCCCTTTACCCCTAGGCCTAGGAGTGGTAACACTCCCTGATGTTAGTAGCCCCAGATGCTCTGCCATTCTGTTGGTTTTCCTCAACCTATTGTAGTCTTGTACAAAGAACCCCATCATTAAACTCTCCTCAATATGCCATTTAAGTGTGGTGTCTGTTCCCTGCTGAGATGCTGAAGGAAACAAGCCTAACTGAAGACGTCTTTCTCCAAGATCCATCTGCCTTTATGGGAGTGTAACTAAAGTGAGAATTGAGTATTGGAATACTGGAATATTGGAAGAGAACCAACCTCAGGTGTTATCTTAGATTCTTTGAAGCCCACGAGCTCAAAAGAAATGGAGTAGCTGCATAGAATGCTGACAAAGACTTCCAGGAATGCAAAGATGCTCAGTATGTTAACTGAGACAGTCAAGATGCAACTGAGAGAAAAAAAAAAGTATATGCACCCATGATTTTATTTCTCTGCCCTCTTTCATTCATCTCTAGAGATGTTCCCCAACTACAGAATTATTCTGGATGCTTTGGATAGAGAAATGGTAGGTTCCTAAAGCCTTTCTAATATCTTCTCCTTTCATGTGTCCCAGCTCAGAAAGCAACAGACTTCTTGATTTTTCTTGAATCTTCCAAGTACATTCCCGTCTCAGGCTTTTGTACTTTCCTCAAAAAGTTCAAAGACCTCATCTCTTTCATTTGCTGCTTTATCTCTAAAAGCATGTACCAAGGAGGTGCTCCACTAACTAATTTATTAATCCCAGATTAACCTATTGTTAAAATGTTTTGATGAATTGTGCCATTGCTGTTCTCCATCAGAGTGGGTCATCAGTGGAAAATTATTTAATACAATATTTCAGAAACGTATAGAGTGCATATGCATTGTCCTATTTCCTTTTGTGTGACCCCAATCCTTGGGTTCTGAAAACACCACCTCCTCCCTTTGTTGCTGCAGACCTAATGGTGGCAGCAGCTTCCTGATGTTGCTGATCTATGGGCTGTCTCAACTGCTGCTGTTTGTCCTTTCAGTTCTTCCAACCTCTTAATTCACTTTCATATTAAATTTCCTTTAATAAACAACCAGGTATAGAAGAAAATTTTACCATTGGACAAGGAATAAAACATCTTTTTAAAAAAATAAGCATTTTTTTTTAGATTCATGATTTGGAGGCTTTATTTATGTCACAGTACAACATAATGGGCACTGAACTGGGAATCAAAAACTATAGACTCAAGACTTATTTCTACCACAAGTTGTTTAGTAGACAGATTGGAGCCTGTCTCCATATCCCTCTGGCCCCTTTTATTGCAGTCTGCCAAACCAAATTTTCAATGACAAAATCTGCATATTGCTCTACGTGAGCACACAGCAGATCAGAAGATCTAGAGAAATAATTACCCTTGCATTAGTGCAATACATATATTAATTGTATAATATATATGTGTATATAATTTTATTTACATATATATACATTTTTACATAGATATAAAATTCTGGAGGTCAGAAGTCCAAAATGGGTATTGCTGGGCTCAAACCAAAAGGTCAACAGGGCTGCATTCCTTTCTGGAGGCTCCAGTGAATAATTCATTTTCTTGCATTTTCTACCTTATTAGATGCTTCCCACATTCTTTGGCTCATGGCTCCCTTCTACCTTCAAAGATATTCAGTTGTTCTCATATCACACCACTCTGACTTCTACTCCATTGTATCTCCTTCTCTGATACTGATTCTCCTTGTCCTCTCTTTTACTTATAAGGACTCTGATAACATTGAGCCCACTCGAAATCCAGGACAATCTTCCTTTCTGTTTTACAGTACTTCTTTCAATTTATCTCTTTTCTCTCACATTTTACTATAAGCAACAAGAAGTAAACAGGTTGCACCTTATTCCCTTTTCTTAGAAGTCTCCTCAGCTAAATTTCCAAATTCATCATTTATAAATTTTGCTTTCCAAATAACTGCAAAACACAATTCACCTAAGTTTTCTGTCACTGTATAACAAGGATCTCCTTCCCTCCCACTTCCAAGAAAAAAAAACTTCCCTGTTTCTATCTGAAGCCTTTCCAGCAAAACTTTTAACATTTGTATTTCTGCCAAAAGTCTATTCATGAAAATTTAGGCATTTTCGGAGATGATATGTTTTTTCTATTGTGCTCCTCAAATCCTCAAGTCCTCACCAACAGAGTCATTAACATCCATATTTCTACTATAAGTCTGTTCAAGGCTATCTAAGCTTTTTCTATCCTGCTAGCCAAAATTCTTCCAACCTTTGCCCACTGCCCAATTTCAAAACCATTTTTACGTATTGTTTTACAGCAGCACTCCACTTCTGGTACCAAAATCAGTATTAGTTTCTATTGGTTGTGTAACAAGTTGCCATAAATTTAGTGGCTTAAGTAAATACATCATTATCACATAATTCTGGAGGTCAGAAGTTTGTAATGGGTCTCACTGGGTTAAAGTCAAGGTGTCAGTAAGACTGTATTCCTTTCTGGAGGCTCTAAGGAAGAATTTGTTTTCTTTCTTTCTCCACCTTCTAGAGGCTTCTCACATTTCTTGGCTCATGGCCACCTTCTATCTTCAAAGCCAGCAACAGACAGTTGAATTTTTCTTACATGTGACAATCTGATGCCACTGTCGCATCTCCTTCTCTGACTCTCACACTCCAGCCTCCCTCTTTCACTTATAAAGACCCTTGTGATTATATTGGGCCAACCCAGATAATCAAAGACAATCTCCCAACGTCAAGGTGCATAACTTAATCACCTCTGCAAAATCCCTTTTTCTATGTAAGGCAACCTCTTCACATGTTCCAGGAATTAGAATGTGGATATTTTGGGGGAGCCATGATTCTGCCTCATCCTGGGATCAGCTCTTAATCAATGACCGGAAAGAATTAGTGTACAAATAATCCAGTTCCCTTGCCCCTCAGATAGAATATCTTTGAGGTACATGTTTTGCACTGGCCCTCAAAGTTCTCCAGCAGGGTTAAACTTCAGTTTGAGGTAGTGAGGAACTGTTTGGTACGTATCATTTATTTAATGGCTGCCTCCCTTTCTTTTTCTGCATCCTCAGCTGAAGCTTCCTGGGACCAACTCCTAAATAAACGTGCACTCAGATACTTGTCGCAGAGTCTGATTCTTGGAGAACTCAAACTAGGGCCTATATAATTTTGACTTCACTTTTCCTCAGTGTCTCAGTTTCCTTGGGAAAAGAGGTATAATATAATCTCCCCTGGTTTTCTCCCTAGAATGTGCATGATAAGAGAGAACAAAATTTATGAAAGTGTTTCAAAAAAACCTTAAATAAGGGTGCACAGATGCTGAGTAGTCAAGTGCACAAGCACACTTGTGGTCCCAGCTCCTCAGAAGGCTGAGGTGAGAGGATTTCTTGAGCCCAGGAGTTTGAGTATAGCCTGAGCAATACAGCAAGACCCTATCTCTAAAAAAAAAATAATAATAAAGGGTGCATAGATGTGTAGTATCTTTATTTAAAGTCAACATATTTTTTGATGTAACAAATTGGTGAACTCAGTCAATGCCTCTAAAGCAGTGGTTCTCCCCTGGGGAAAATTTTGCCCACTTGGGACATTTGGAAATGTATGAAAACATTTTTTATTGTGACAGCCTGAAGTGGGGGTGCTACTGGCATGTAGTAGGTAGAGGCCAGAGATGCTATACATCCTTTAATACAGCGGACAACAAAACCCCACAACAAAGAATTATCCAGTCTAAAATGTCAATAATGCCACTGTTAGGAAACCCTGCTTTTAAGTCCAAACATTAAATTGATTTATGTCATTATTAGGTTTGTAAACAGAATTGTTTTTGCTCAGAGTTTATGGTTGATTCCTTTATTCTTTGAGAATTAATTTCACCCCAACCATTGGCTAGAGAGGTCATTGTGGCAATACTCTGAAGTATTTCTCCACAAACATCTTATTTTTCATTGTCACTGCATTTGTTACTGTTTTTGTAGCAGAACTGTAGCAAACCACATTGCCAGTGAATCCCAAAGATATTCTAACTACATCATAAAAGTCACTATTTTATAATAAACAGAGGTCAATTTACCAACAAAACCAGGTTCTTCTTTGCCCAATGGAATAGAGCAGAGGTGAACTTCCCTAAAATAGTTCCTTTCCACTTTCCCCCAAACTATTTACTTCTAATATGACACTAAAGAAGTAAAACAGGTATCAGTTACTAGAAAACCTGAGCATCTTTACAAGTCTTTTATTGATTTTAATTGTTATTTCCATATTCCATTTTTCTCTTCCTTCTTCCTCCCTCTTTTTCTTTTCTATACTCATTTTACTTCTTCTCAATCATCATTTCAGCCTCACTATCTTTTCATCTTATTCTCTCTTCCTACATCTTTCTCTTCTCTTCCTTCCTGTCCCATTCCTTTTCAACTTTTTTCTCATCCTCAGAATGGAAAATCTTCTAGTTAACTGAGTGGCACTTGCAAGATTTAACTGGCTTTCCAAGCTTATCTGTAAACATGTAAACTTGAGCCATCTGGGCTTTTTAATGTTTCCTGTAAAGTCTGTCACTGCATCAGTTGCCTATTTTGACTGTCTTCTCAAGAAGCCATCATAAGCTAATTTTTCCTTAGGGTACTTCATCTCATTTATTAATTGTTTTCCTCCTCTCTACTGTATTTTACTCAATAATAGACTGATTTTTTTCTTTAACTCAAGTACAACACTCTCCTAATTATTTACTTGGGCTTTTTAAACTTAATTATACCACGGTCTCATATTGTAGAATTATAAAAATATTAACAAGGAAAGGATCTTATGTTAAAGGTCAATTTTTTTAAGTCAGAATATGAAACAACCTCTGGAAGATTTCCATAACGTCAAAGATTCAGAAACTATTTTTTTTAAAGGTAAAAAATATAAGAAGACTTTGACTTTGGTTTTCTGTGATACTCCTCTTATTCTTATAGATAAGTATACTTTTATTTATTTATGGTGTCTAACTTAGAATATTTTATTATTTTAATACATAATAATTATACATATTTATGGGTTACAGTGTGATATTACAATACATATATACAATGTATAATGATAAAATCAGGGTAATTAACACATCCATCACCTTAAACTTTATGATTTGTTTGTGTTGGGAACACCCAGAATGCTTTCTTCTAGCTATCTGAAAACATACAATAAATTATTGTTAACTGTATTTACTGAACAGTGCTATGGAACACAAGAACTTATTCTTCCTATCTAGCTGTAATTTTGAATCCGTTAACCAGCCTCTCCCTGTCCTCCTGCCCCATCCTTCCCAGCCTCCAGTAACCACTACTCTACTCTCTGCTTCTATGAGATCAACTTTTTTAGCTTCCACATATGAGAGAGAACATGCTGTATTTATCCTTCTGTTCCTGGCTTATTTCACTTAACAGAATGTTCTCTAGGCTCATCCACGTTGCCAGGAAGAACAAGATTTCACTTCTTTTACAACTAAGTAATGTTTCTTTGTTTATATACACCACATGTTCTTCATTCACTCACCTGCTGATGTACACTTAACAAGTTGATTCCATATCTTGGCTATTGCGAATGGTGCTGCAATAAATGGGAATGCAGATATAACTTTCACATACTGATTTCTTTTCCTTGAATAGATACAGTAAATCCTCAGTGTTATGAATAGGTTCTTGAAAGTTGTGGATTTGAGTGAAACTATGTATAATGAAACCAACTTTTTCCCATCAATGTTGTAATGAAATGATGTTGAATGAAACAATTTGTTTGAGAACCTGCTGTAACATCATTTCACTTAAATTCACAATTTCCAAGAAGCTACTCATGATATTAAGTGAGGACCTATCAAACCCAATAGTGGATTGGGAGATCATATGGCAGTTTTATTTTTTGTTTTTGGAGGAAGCACCATACTGTTTTCCATAATGACTGTACTAATTTACATTCCAACCAATAGTGTGTGAGTTCCCTTTTCTTCACATTCTTGCCACTAATTATCTTTTGTCTTTTTTATGATAGCCATAGAATTGTGTGTAAAGTAGGCAGGAAGTCCAAGCAATCTCTTTAAATGTCAACATTTAAGTAATTATGACTTTGCAAGAACAATTTGAGAATAGTTTAGGGTGCAAATACCTCAAAGCTGCAGTCATAATTCAGATCAACTTTGTGTTCTCATCTATGATACATAGAGAAGGATAATCCCAATTGTAGTAATATCAACACCAATTTATTAGGTGCCTGCTTAATGCCAGGTACAGTGATTTTCATATCACATCCCTAATTGTGACAATTCTTTTGCTACCTCATCCTTTCCATCTTCCAGTTTTTATCTTTCTTCTTATCTCTTCTTTCTTCTTTCTCCTCCATATTTACTCTACTTCTTTATTTTCTCTACCAACTTTTTTACCTTCATCTTCTTCTCCATGTAGCTATTATGAGCCACAGTTCTCTGATGAGGAAACAAAGGCACTGGCACTCAAATAGGTGAAACAACTTTCTGGAATCACACACATTGAAGGTGGAAGAGTCACTTCCAACCCAGGTCTCACCAATGTCTATAATCTTTTTATAAGAATGCTTTTAAAGGATCATGCCTTTCACTTTATTAGCTGTACTTTATAAACTTTGATTTACTTACTTCCTTCAGGCATTCATGCAATACCCTTCTCCCCTAACACATACATGCCTACAACTCTCCCGCCTTAATTGGTTTGCTTAGGATATTACTAATTCCCTTAGGATATTTTAATTATGAGAGTTGAATTTAGTTTTTTTTTTTTTTTGAGAATAGAAAACAAATGTATATAGCATAGGAAAAACTGAGTCCAAGTTTAATCCCAAAGGTATACCTGGGACCTTTAAGTAAGGAAGACCTGGATAAGGCAGTTGGGTTGAGATTTACTCTGATCAACCAGGAGGATTAATGACTAACAAATGCATTCTTGTGTGTTCATGAAGGCAGCCTACCCACATTCCACCCAGGTCTGTTAAGTTCTCCGTTTAGACCCAAAATACACAATGCAAACAAGGATAACTTATACAACACAGGGATTCTCAAACTCTTTTCCACCTCAAATACCTCAAACAGGTATTTGAATGAGAATCCTCACATGGTATACAGAGATTGTGGGATACAGACACACCCAAATAAGAAGCTTGAGTTTTTCATACTTCCCCGAGTTAAAGCTACAAATCAACGTCCTTCTCATAACTAATCATAACACATCAGCATGTCAGATACTCGGTTAAGGATGTTCAGAGAAACACTGCACCACCTGCCATCACCTTACAAAGTATATAATGAAAAGGTGGCTTTCTTTTACAGTGGATTTATTCCATGGCCTTGTCTTCAATGGTAGCAACCAAGGAAACTCTGCTGAAAATCTTTAATCCTAATAAGTCAGCCAAAACTGGGCTATTGCTTTTGTTGCCTGTGATGGTTAATACTGAGCATCAACTTGATTGGATTGAAGGATGCATAGTATTGATACTGGGTGTGTCTGTGAGGGTGTTGTGAAAGGTGATTAACATTTGAATCAGTGGGTTGGAAAAGGCAGACCCACCCTTAATCTGGCTGTGTACCATCTAATCAGCTACCAGAGTGGCTAGAATATAAAGCAGGCAGAAAACGTGAAAAGGCTAGACCAGCTTAGCCTCCCAGCCTACATCTTTCTCCCATTCTGGATGCTTCCTGCCCTCAAACATCGAAATCCAAGTTCTTCAGCTTTGAGACTCGGACTGGCTTCCTTGCTCCTCAGCTTGCAGACAGCCTATTGTGGGACTTTGTGATCATGTGAGTTAATACTACTTAAACTCATGTACATCTCCTACTAGTTCTGTTACTCTAGGGAACTCTAATACATTGCCTAAATATAATATGGTATGGCCAAAAAGACATGCAGAAAATGTCCAAAAACCTCCCTGTAGCTCTCTTTCCCAATTCAAATTAGAACTAGCCCAAATCCACTATCATGGTACTGTCCAATTATCCTCTAACATCTAATGTAATTCCCCCTGCTCTAGTAATTCTATAGATAGAATTTTTGATAGGTAGGTAGGTAGGTAGGTAGGTAGGTAGACAGAGGAAATGGCTTTTTCTTAAGCTCAAAAAGTGATTCTCATTTCAGCCTTCCATTTATGAGCAATCTAAGAAGTGAAGAAATTCACTATAGCCAGTACTCTAGAATGTGATCTGGACCCACTTATGTGTTCTATCATCCTAGATGAGGTTTAAATAACATCTTGTACACATACATGTGACTTGAGCTTCCTCACAGAATGGTGGCCTCAGAGTTACACAGCTCTCCAAAAGAGAGCATTTCTAGAAACCAAAATGAAAATTTTATAGCCTTTTGTGACCTAGCCTCAAAAGTACAATATTGTTACTTTTCTGTACTCTGTTAATTAAAGAAGTCACAAGCTCACCCAGATTAAAAGTGAGGAGAAATAGATTCCACCTCTTAATGGGAGAAATGCCAAAGGAGTGGCAAATTTAACACTGACACATGGAGGGAAGAGAAAGCATGTTCTAGACCACATTCGGGAGGTACGGCTTAGACACATATGTTATCCTCTCTCTTGTCCCCAATCCTGAGATTATCACAAACTCAGGGCTGCTGAATCTCCTACTTCTGCCACTGAGACTCTTTGTGTAGCTGAAACATTAAGGAAAGAAGGCAGAAGAGATCTTGTCACAGTGGCACTGTTATTTATCTTATGGAATTTATTTTGGTGATAGAGAAAAGGACCTGAATCTACAGAAAGATATTTCCCCAAACATTCAGGTGAGACCTGAAGTACTCTTGTTAAAGCTTAAACCCTTACATTCAAACCCCTTCCACTCCTCCCCACCGCCCTGCCCAGAAATACTTAGTTTATTGGCATAATAGGATTAATAATACCATCCCCATAAAGTTTTGTAAGAGTTAAATGAGATGATACATTTAAAGGCACCCTGTAAATTCTAAAATGCTAGACATTTGCTGGGTTTATTATTTATTATTAACTGAGCCCCACAAAAAGATGTGATAAATGGCTTAAGTAATAGGGTCATCTGCCTAAAGCAGGGTCCAGAAGCAGAAAGTATCAGAAACACCATACCTTCTACTTGGTTTTGTCTACAATAGCTTTGAGGAAAGAAATAAGGCAATGAAGCAGAACCATATAACTATATGTTTCAACCTTGTCAGTTCATGCCATTTCCAATGCTTTGAAGTGGCTTGTCGTAACCTAAACTTACAAACGAGCCTAAGAGTTGAATTTCCCCCTTAGAATAGAAGAATTCTGGGGATCTTTTTGTATTGGGCTTTTCTGAATTATAAAGGCAAATTGAGGGCATATAATTTAATCTTAAACCATGGCCCAAAAAATGCTTTTCTCCCAAAACGTGAAACTCAAGTCAGGGAAGGATGGAAGGAAGAATTGGCTTTAAAATACAATTTTCTTTATCTGGTTACTTCTTTAGAAAAAGCCATAAGTATGAGACTAGGTAGAAAGAGAAGGATCAAAGAGAAGTCAGAAATATTATTGTACCACGCAACCGCCCAAGCGCAAGATGGAATTACACAAACATTAACAGTTGCATTCTTTCTTCAACATTGACAACTTTCCTAACACCGAAGCAATATCCACATTTAATGGTCGCAGGCATATGCTTTGGGACTGTGAATTGATGAGTAATGTGGAGGGGGAGAGGGAGAGAGGGGAGGGAGAAACGTAACAGCAAAAGTAACTTCTTTTTCTCTTCCTGTCTATTCTTTTACATTAACAAAACTGAAAAATGGGGAAGGGAGGAAAGGGGCTCAAAAGAAAAACAAAAAACAGCTTCACAGATAGCATCTACCTTATTGAAGTTTCCAGACCTAAGATGCAATCCATTGAAGAAATTTTATTCCTTCATTCTTTTTTTTTTTTTTTTTTTGAGATGGAGTCTCACTCTGTCGCCCAGACTGGAGTGCAGTGGCACCATCTCGGCTCACTGAAAGCTCCGCCTCCCAGGTTCACACCATTCTCCTGCCTCAGCCTCCCAAGTAGCTGGGACTACAGGCATGCACCACCTCGCCCAGCTAATTTTTTGTATTTTTAGTAGAGACAGGGTTTCACCGCATTAGCCAGGATGGTTTCGGTCTCCTGACCTCGTGATCCGCCCGCCTCAGCCTCCCAAAGTGCTGGGATTACAGGTGTGAGCCACCACGCCCAGCCTATTCCTCCATTCTTAAAATATCCTGAGTATTAAAGCCAATTTGCAGAGTGGCTTAGCAGGACCTAGGAATTCTCCTCCCAGGATTGGTTTAGAAAGAATGCCTGTCAGTGGAATCAGTCACTAATGTCTAGTTTCTCATTCAGATTCAGATACTTGGATGTCCCAAATTATCTCCCACAATGGCCACTGGGTGCTTGACAATCTCAAAATCCAATGGCCGAATCCCCCATGGATTGATTCCAACCGGAGATCCTACATGTGATTCTTTGATAAAGGAAGCTGAACTACCAGGAGATAGCTAATAAGGGATTTATTGCAGAGATTTGATTTACACAATGGTAGGAGCTGGTTAAACAGCCTACACAAGCGCATACTTTCTGCACCTGGTGCTGACATCTAAAGTCAGCAGGGTCAGCAATCAGAAAGAAAGCATGGATGTGGAGTGGGGAGAGCAAAGACAAACTGGAACCAGCAAGGATGGGCTAGAATCCTCAGAGACAGATCAAACCCATATTACTCTCTCATCTCTTTCAAACCTCCACCTTCGATGACAGTGTGTCCTACTGGACTTCACTCATCATGGAACTGGACTCTCACTGGGCCCAGGAGGTGGGGCAGCTGAGGGAGGATCCACAGGAGCCATAGGAGCTGCAGGACCAGCCATGAGGATGAGCCTGTGGATAAATGATGGCATGCATGAGTGGCAACTGCTCCAGATGCCATCCACAGACCTCCCAAGGATAAAAATAATTTGGCTGTTGCTTCACTTCTGCCTTCCAAATCTTTCACAAAATGTCTCTTGTGTCTCATTTTAACTCAGAACCATGCAAGGAAGGGAATTCTGACGAATGCGATTTCAGTCATGCCAAGTTGACACAGTACAAATCCACCCCAACTTGATTGATTTTCTAGTATCCACCTGTCACCCACAAAGCTGGCTTCACTTAATTGTCTTCTGTGCCGTATGACAGGCAGATCACTTTAGGAGCAATGAGAGTAGAAAAACACAAAGACTGGCAGGAAACAGAGAGTGAGGATAGAAGAGATGGGAGCAAGAATTAAGAAGGAAGTGACTACCCAGTGTATTAGAAACAAGAAGAAAGAGGAAGAGCCTCTTGGCTTCTCACAACACAAAAAAAATGGTAAAATAATCATATCTAATTAGTTGTCTGGGCTTGGAACAAACACCAATGCACAGAACATCTTAACTAAAAGGTTGCTACAATGCCTACAAATCTCCACTCCCAATCTACTATACCATGCCCGTTAAACTAAGGTCATCCAGTGAGAAATAGAGGATCCTAGGGTCCTTATCATATTTGCTGAGACTGGAGATCTTATAATGTCACTCAAAACCACATACCAAGTAAGTATATGATAAAATTTTAGCCTGGGCTCGAGGAAACCATTTAAAACAATTAAACTGAAAAATAAAAATTCTTCTCTAATATTTTGAGTATTTGATCTCATCTTAAAGTATAGTCACCAGCTGTATCTACTCCAGTCCCCCAAGTCCAACATTCCCATAGTGGATCCCATAGTTAAATTCTGCCTGGATTCCCTGGGGAGCTGAGTCAGCTCTCTAGGAAGCCTTAAAAAGATAATAGAAGCAAAGCAGAAAGCATCAATGACTGCATTTAGATTGTGTACAACAACCACTTGGTCCTCATTAGCCTGGGTCCAATTACTCTCAAGATATGGGTCACAGCTTATTTTCATATGTCCATGACACTGTGACTCATGCTCTTGTTGAATTTTTAGGCAGGAAATCACTATTGGTGGTAAATTACTACCAAGTGTCTTCCACTTTATTACCTCATGACAAAAATAGGTAGAAAAAGAGCATCATTGTTCACATTTACTGGCTACTGGCTGTGGTGGGAAAATGGAATTAAAGAAACATGAAGGAAAATAAACCTGGACATCTCTGCTCCAAAAGAAATATGGCTTCCCACAAAAATTAGTAGAATATGCAAACTGCAAGATTTAGCCCTCAGGGTGTGTGTGTGTTTGTAGAAGGAGTGGGAGATAAAAAAAAAAAACGATGATGTATAAGTGTGCAACAAAGGAGTTAGAGAACACCCAGCGCTCCTCTGAGGAGTTAGAGAACACCCAGCGCTCCTCTGAGGAGTTAGAGAACACCCAGCGCTCCTCTGAGGAGTTAGAGAACACCCAGCGCTCCTCTGAGGAGTTAGAGAACACCCAGCGTTCCTCTGAGGAGTTAGAGAACACCCAGCGCTCCTCTGAGGAGTTAGAGAACACCCAACACTCTTCTGAGGCAGATAGGTGGACGGGAAGTAATTTCAGAGATGCAGGTCTAAGGCGCAATTGTAACGTGGTCAAGAGAAAACAATCCATTATACTGACTCAAGGTAGAGGTTTGGAGAAAGGTAATGGAATTACAGCTAGTATATCTTAGATCACGTGAAAAAATAGTCTAAAGTTGACAAGGTCCATCAGGAATACCCAGAGGAAAGGGTATGATATTGGCTTTGTACATACAAGCACTATGTTTCCCTATAATGAAAGAGAACAATGCTTCTCAAAGTGTGACCCCAGACCAGCAGCAACAGCATCATCTGGGAACTTCTTATAAATGCTAATTCTTATCCTTCTCAAACACACACACACACCCCACACACACGATGCACTCTGGGAGTGGCACCCAAATCAACATGATTGTGACCTAAACTAAGGTTTGAGGACCACTAGTTTAGAGTGTGTGGATTTATGTTGGCTCAGAAACATTGCTAAGTCTAAATGGCACCTGGTTCTGTTTCTATGGTCTCCAACAAATACCCAGGAGATCATTTGACTTCCCAGATAGTTAGCTTGCTTTCAGGGAGCAAGTGCCCTAGCCAGGCTGACTAAGAAATTCCATTCCTCTTGGTGTTATATTTCCCAAGCTAAATTAATGAATCAGCATTCTGATTTTTATCGATCAGTTACCTGTGGCATGTTTCTGGCCTGAGCCAACACCTCTATCCAAAACCTGATGTTCAGGAGCCCTACTGACACCACCACCCCCTGGTGCTTACACAACATCAAAATGAAAACTGGGGAGCTTTTCTGAAGCAGAGTTCCTATGCATCAAACAGAAAAACTATGGCTGCTCTAGTGTTGGCTGGAGTGAAAAGCAAGGACTCTGCTCCCACTGTCTCCCCGTCTTCTAAGACACACTCCCCACAAACCTCAAACTCTAGGGCCATTTGAAAACTAAGTAACTGAGAAAGGAGAATCTCTCAGGATGGCTTATGAGACCAAACAGGACTTAGGTTGGGCCTGGAAGGATGAGGAGGATACAGAGAGTCAAAGCGGACCTTGTGGAGGGGGGTTGCAGAGGAAGTAAGGATTCTACCTGTTCAGAATAGAGGGCAACCATTGGGCAGTGAAGGAAATCAAAATATTTCACCCCAAAATATATTTCCTTGACATATTTTGAAATGGCTGCTGCAGGGCCAGCAGACTGAGGTGGGGAAAATTTGTATTCACAGAGAATCCTCATTAGTGCAGCCAGGTCTTCTCTTTCTAGGACTTTCCCAGATTTAGGAGTGATTGAGAGTCTGACACCTTTAAGTCTGAAAAGAAGAGTTTTCCATGTATTCTCTCTAAGGAATTCTACCTGTGAGGCTTCATCTATACAACAAGACCACCTTTGCTAGCCAAGCCTCTCTCTTTTTCCTTCCTGTATTAGTTCATTCTCATGTTGCTAATAAAGACATATCTGAGACTGAGTAATTTATAAAGGAAAGAGGTTTAATTGACTCACAGTTTCACAGGGCTGGGAGGCCTCAGGAAACTTACAATCATAGCAGAAGGCAAAGCAAACATGTCCTTCTTCACATGGCAGCAGCAAGAAGAAGTGCTGAGCAAAAGGGGGAAAAGCCCCTTATAAAACCATCAGATCTCATGAGAACTCATTCACTACCATGAGAACAGCAGCATGGGGGTAACCACCACCATGATTCAATTACCTCCCACCAGGTCCCTCCCATAAAACAGGAGGATTTGGGCAACTACAGTTCAAGATGAGATTTGGGTGGGGATACAGTCAAACCATGTCACTTTCCTTAACCTGCCTTGCCACTAAAACATGTTTTGGGCCACGTTCTGAGCCCACATTCTTTCTATAACCTCAAGGTGGTAGATAAGATTCTATACTTTATTGGGCGGTTGGGTCTTCATTCTGAAGGCTCCTGTGTATACACATTCAAAAAATTAGTATGTCTTTTATTAATCAATCTGCCTCACGTCAGTGATTATTTTTTTTTTTTTCTGAGACGGAGTCTCGCTCTGTCTCCTGGGCTGGAGTGCAGTTGCGTGATCTTAGCTCACTGCAACCTCTGGGTTCAAGTGATTCTCCTGCCTCAGCCTCCTGAGTAGCTGGGATTACAGGCATGTGCCACCACACCTGGCTAATTTTTTTATTTTTAGTAGAGACGGGGTTTCACCATGTTGGCCAGGCTGGTCTCTAACTCCTGACCTCAGGATACACCCTCTTCAGCCTCCCAAAGCATTGGGATTACAAGCATGCACCACCATCCCTGGCCACATCAGTGATTTTTTCAGTGAACCTTCAGAGGGTCAAGCGGAAAGCTCTCCCTTGGACACAGCAGGGACCAGACACAGAGTTGAAGGAAAAGTGAGGCAAAGGTTTGAAGGATCTTAAACTCTGGATGGGAGAGTTCAGGTTTGAATCAGTTATCAGGGGGAGCCCATGTAAATGTCTGAGGGGACAGGGGAGGGGCAGGCAGACAGGCTTCATCACTTAGTAATCCCCACGAAGTTCCGAGAATGCCATGATGCTGGTTAGCAAAAAAACATCTCACCACGTGATTGCAGGAAGTTCTTGTTGGGATGTCTTGAACCTGAGCATCCCCCTAAAAATGTATTTAGTATTTATGCTAGTAACTCCATCATGACCTTGTTAACAAAAACCACCAAAAAAGAGGTGACTTTTTTTTAATCTAAAAAGGAAAGTTAGAAAACTTTGAAAGGGCTATTGCTAGCCTCTGGCAGTGGCCTCATTCACAGGTCATGTGGAGGTTTTGAGTGCCTCACGCCACCGTAGGCTGTTTGGCATTGGGCAAGTTACTGAACCTTTGTCTGATTTTCATCAACAAAATAGAAACAATATCGTGTCACAAGGCTGTTGAGTTACTGGAAAGGGGTCCTGATCCAGACCCCAAGAGAAGGTTCTTGGATCTGGGCAAGAAAGAATCTGGGGCAAGTTGACAGAGTAAAGTGAAAGCAAGTTTATTACAAAAGTAAAGGAATAAAAGAATGGCTACTCCATAGACAGAACAGCCCTGAGGGCTGCTGTTAGCTGTTTTTATTGTTATTTCTTGATTACATGCTAAACAAGGGGTGGATTATTCATGAGTTTTCTGGTAAAGGTATGGGGAACTCCCAGAACTGAGGGTTCCTCCCACTTTGAGACTATATAGGGTAACTTCCAGACATTGCCATAGCATTTGTAAACTGTCATGCCACTGATGGGAATATCTGTTAGCATGTTAATGCATTGTAAAAATGTAATGAGCAGTGGGGAGGACCAGAGGTGACTTTCGTCACCATCTTGGTGTTGGCAGGTTTTGGCTGGCTTCTTTATTGCATCCTATTGCAACAGCAGGGTCTTCATGACCTGTATCTTATGCTGACTTCCTATCTCATCCTGTGACTAGGAATGCTTAACTTCCCGGGAATCCAGCATAGCAGATCTCAGCCTCATTTTACTCAGCTAAAGATGGAGCTGCTCTGGTTCAAACACCTCTGACAGTTGTGAAGATTAAATGAGAAAGGAAACACAAAACATCTAGCTTGATACCTAGTAGAGATTCAATAAATGTCATCTAAATCCAAATATGAAAATTATAGAGACAAAATACAAGATATGCCATACCTGAAATTTTCACAATTCTGAAGAAAAGAGAAAAAAGGTCAGCATTCACTGCCACATTACGGTGTGGAAATTATATCATGCTTAACCATAAATATTGAAAAAACATCTGGGGAGCCTGATCATTTCTCCCAAAATTATCATTTTTATGGGCATATTCAGCTACCAAAAGAACAGTGAAGTCCATAGCAGAGCAGTGGTGACTTCACCTCCACTTGAGCTGGGTGCGTCCACAATGAAGGAACACTGACCAGTGCCAAGTTAATGCAAAGCCCAGTCCCACAGGAGCAGTTTTGTTGCCTTCCGGTTCCCGTGGCAATTATCTGTGATTGGCTTTCTTGGGTGGCTTGCTTTGTACTTACTGCCAGGATGAGCTCATGGAAGAGGGAGGTCATTTGAATGTACCCAGCACCCCTAGGTAATTAAAATCCCAAAGCAGATGAGAGTGCTCCATTCCACAGACACTAGTCAGCACACCATGACTTCATCAAGGAGTTCTTAGTTTTTTTCTTAAAACGGTTGGTGGAATGCTAACAAAATTGAGCAGTACCCCCTAAGCATCCAAAGCTGAATTGATTCAGGTGATGTCCAGATCAGGAGAGATGCAAACACATGACAAAATCCAATAGAAGTGGGGCCAAAGGCAGCTTAATGAGACACATGAAATGAAATGGTAACCTTACTGTGCAGAAAAATATGAAGAGTAGCTACTGTTTGGGGCACTTTTATAGAACATGAGCACCATTCATCAGAGGTCACAGGCTAGCATGGCTGCAAAGATCCTGGCAAATGCTTGACTGCATGTCGCTCATCGAAGTCCATCTTCTCCGCATGCACGTTTACTCCACCTACTCCTTTTTTCTCTATTTGTTTAAATTGCCAATATGGCAAAACCATAAATTGCCAAACATATTTTTAAATGCTTTTTTGGTGCTAAAATTATGTTATGTGTATTTCCACAAAAATTACTTGTATAATGAACAAAACTACTACTTTTCAAAATACCAGTCTTACATATGGTGACATTTATCCCCTTTGTTTTAAAAAAGATTTAATTATTTCATTTCTCCTCCAATGACTCTAAGCCTATTGTTTCCCTATCTGACATGCCTACTTCCTTCTTTTCTGCTAGATTCTCCCACATTTTAATGCCCAGTAAAATTTCACAATTAAAGCCTTTGTTGACTTTTCTTATATTCATAAATATTGCCTTTCTCTGAATCCCTTACCCATTTTCCAAAGTGTGTTCCACAGCACATTAATTTAATCCCCTAGTGTAATTTTCCTGTTTAATTCTCTAGAAGAGTTTTGTAAAGAAATACGCTTGATAAATGCTTCCCATTATACCCACCTTTAGACAGCCACAATTCACAGTTGCACATTAAGGTCTCTGAAAATTCCTTTTCTGATTCTCTCCCTTCTTATTTGACATGATACACAATACTCAGTACTATCCAAAGAGTAAACTAACAAAACTCTCTTTAAAGAAGAGCAACACAGTTGAAACTCATTCCTCTAATAAATCCACTTTGGCAGACACATTTGTTAGAAATTAGCGGATCTTTGACTTACTGAAAAGTCTAGCAGGACAAAGAGGTTGTTAGTGCAAAATAAAATGTATAGAAAATTATAAATTTGTTTGCTATCACTGTGAACACACCAAGAACCCTGGGGCATCTTGTGATGTAAGGACAAGCTTCATCCTTACTCTGTTTGCAGAGTATAATCACATATTAGCTTATACAGTTAACTGTCTTTTCATGGATATGTTAGAAAAAAAATTTTCTCCCCATTTTTACCTTGGTTGATAAAAGAGGAACTTGGAGTCATGAGAGGTAATGGGAAGATAGTTTCTTCACTCCCTCTACTCCCACTCACTCCTCTTCCAAGGGAAACAGAGTGACCATCTATCTCAACAATGAGACTCAAAGACTTGTGATCCCTTCTGAGATCTCTTTCTGGGACCAACCTATTTGCATTATGTGTGCTCCCAGTGGAGAATAATCTCACCGAGATAGGGCTTCTGTGTCTGCCACTTGTGTGTACTGAGTAAGACTATGAGTAAAATTAGGGAGCTAGATTGTTTTAATAACTACATGGAGCCATGTAGTTACAGCCTGGCCAGCAACAAAACTGATATATTTTATCCTAAACTTAATTCTGCATTTATTTCTCAACTAGCTCAGAATCTCAAGGAGGAATGTATACAGTTAAAATCTCTAAAATAAACCCCAACAAATATGAGAGCACAGATCATCTTACATCTCTCTGTCCACTCACAGAACATGGCCCAGTGTCTTCCACCAAGATGGTGCTCAATACGTACTTATTCAGCCAATGAATGAGTAGTTTAAAAAAATAGTATTTCTTATTAATGTCTACCCCTCACCACATCTGCGAAATGGTACCTGCTTCTCAGTGGCCCCAAAATGTCATGAAGTGGCAAAGAATGGAACAAAGACACAACTTCAAGTATTTAAAGACATGACCAGCAGAGAGAGGTTCACAGTGAAAGCTAAAAGAACTTTCAATTTTCTATGAAATTTATTTTCTGACTCTCTTTATCTGGCTAGATTTCTAAACAAGTTAGAGATCTGCTAATGATTGATACGTGTGTGGCAGGCCAATTGGAGGATTTGGGTATCTTTGCCAGTCCTAAAATCTGAGACCTTCAATTCAGCTGGGCAGTTGGCCCAGAACAAGCTTGAAGACAATGAAAGGACAATTTTTCCCTAAAACATCTAATCCTACACCACCATAGTGCCAGAAATTCCTACCACTAGGGACAGTGTGCTAGGTTAAAGCATCACCAGTGTATTACACATAGATTACAGATAAATGAGCCAGCACTTAGCTGGTAGTATACTCTGAAAGAAAGGAATGTAACTGAAAAGGGAAAGGTTTTCAGAGCATAGAAAGAGTCAGTGGTAGATACAGTACAATGTTAGGTGCTCTGGAGCCAGTCTACTTTAGCTCGAATCCCAGCTCTATCAACTACTAGCTCTGTGACTTGGGGCAAGACATGAATCCCTCTTCACTCACTTTGCTTATCAGTAAAATGGGGCTTGGTGAAAAATAAATGCAGCAGAGCAGAGCCAGAACAGAACAGAACATGCATGTGCTGTGTGTTATTACGAGAAGAGACAAGGCAGCACGAGTTACTCTTAGCAACAGCAGATCAGGGTGGCATCCTAAGACACTGAAAGCCAGGAGAGGAGGCAGGTGACTCCTGGGAAATTCACTAGAAAGAAGAAAAACATACTAAAAAAAATCAAAGACCTCTGCCATCTTTTTGTCAATTGCAATCTGTTGAAGCTTTTCTGTTGTCAGAAAATAAAGAAAAACTGGAGACTAGTGCACTGGCTTTCCAGAACTTTATTTTAGCTTCTTTGTTGTAGATAAGAATTTAGATATCATGCACTCCATCCAGAGATTTGATTCTTAAGAAATCATCATGAACTGACTTATAAGCCAGCCCCATTGAACAAAAATTTGAGCACTTAACATGTGCAAGACAGTTTTCTAGCTTTAAGAGAGACAAGGCAGATCCCGTATCAGTAATAAGTCAATTATGAGTGAGGTCCAGAAAAGAATAAGGAAAATACATCCAGAACTAAAAAACAGAAAATTATAACAATAGCAAAAGTTAAACTAAATATCTAAGTGAATAAAATAATTTTGCAAGGGTTGATAGCTCAAAAAAAGGAATATACATTTCCTAGAAGCATAATATGCCTTCTTGCAAAGAATATGCCCAGCTCTAGAACAGCACAATTAATGGAGTATTGTCATAAAGCTGAGTGAATAAAAATGAATCCCAGTGCCAAGCACAGCACCTGGTATTGAGAAGGTGCTCAATAAATCTTTGCTTAAAATTGGCACAAATAATATATGTGTGTGTGTGTGTGTTAAGTGTCAAATAATATTTAGTCTACAATGATTAGACATAATGTCATAAGATCTTAGACTTCCAAGCAAGACAATGGTTGGCATTAGGAACAGAATTCAGTCTGTGCCTCTAACAAAATAAATGTAATGTTCCAAAGACAAAAATTGTAATTGGACTTATTATTCAGGAGGTAAAAACGATTTGCAGAAATTTTTACTCATAGTACCCTAGTTTGGCTTCGCTTGAAAGCAGACCTTGAGACAAAGACTTTGGTTCAGTTAGTTGACATGGGAAGTGATCCCAGGAACTAGAACAGAGGAAGTGGAGAAAACGAAAAAGGAAGGAAGGAATGCTAATAAAGGAGGCATTGTTGAAGTTACTGCTATAGGTAAGGGAAGTGATGCCACTAGGACCTCCCAAGAAGCATCCCAAATGCTTCCAAAGATTGTTTACCTAAGAGATGGAAAGCCGGGGCATTAATCCTCCTGCCACCCTCCCCATTGGCTAAGGTTTGACCCCAAGGGCACTAACTCCACATGCTGGGGCTTCACTTGGAGCTATCAGGTGTGGGAGAAGGTACTGGGACAGTAATCAGCTACACACCTTGAAGGAGAACACTGACAGATGGAGGAAGGGCCTGCCACAGCTGCAGCTAAAATTCAAGGCAAGCTAAAGGGATGTGATGCAAGCAACAAGGATGGTCTCCTATAGTACCTTTTCTGTATAGCTTTATCAATAATCTAGGTTATTCCACAGATAATAATCAAAGGTCATTGGACCTTTGATGTCAAAAACAATATCAAAACTCCACCCTCTGCAAATTCCCTTTCTTCCTTCTTAGTGTAATACTCCCTTCCCTCTTCAATATGCTGCTTATGATTCTTATTTTCCTTTTTTTAACAAAAATAAGCCCATTATATGCTAACATGAACATATGCTTCATTAAAAAATGAACATTTTCTTAAAATCTGTGAGAAGAGTGGCACTGTTTTACCTTTATTGTAAAACTCTTCAGTGTTTTTCTTTTTTCTTCTTTTTTCAACTTGTATTTTAGGTTCAAGGGGTGTATGTACAGGTTCGTTACATGAGTAAACCACATGTCTTTGAGGTTTGGGTTACAAATGATCCCAACACCCTGGTAGTGAACATAGTATCCAACCAGTAGTTTTTCAACCCTCAACCACCGACCACCTTCCCCATCTGGTAGTCCCCAGTGCCCAGTGTCTATGGTTCCTATGTTTACATGCATGTGTACACAGTGTTTAGCTCCACTTATAAGTGAGAAAATGTGGCATTTGGCTTCCTGTTCTTGCATTAGGTTGCTTAGGACAGTGGCCTCCAACTACATCCATATTGCTGCAAAGGATGTGATTTCATCCTTTTTAATGGCTGCATGGTATTCCATGCTATATATGCACCACATTTTCTTTATCCAACCCACTGCTGATGGGCACCTAGGTTGATTCATGTATTTGCTATTGTGATTAGAGTTTCAATGAACATACAGGTGCATGTGTTTTTTCAGTAGAACTAATTATTTTCCCTCGGATAGATATCCAGTAGTGGGACTGCTGGATCAAATGGTAGTTATATTTTAAGGTCTTTGAGAAATCTCCAAACTGATTTTCACAGTGCCTGGACTATTTTGCATTCCCACTAATAGTATATAAGTGTTCCCTTTTCTCCACAGCCTCCCCAACATGTGCTGTTTTTTGACTTTGTAATAATATCCACTCTGATTGGTATGAGATGACATCTCACTGTGGTTTTCATTTGCATTTCTTTAGTAATTAGTGAAGTAAGCATTTTTTCATCTTTGTTGGCCACTTGTACATCTTCTTTGAGGAGTGTCATTTCATGTACTTTGCCCATTTTTACGTTTTTTTGGCTTGTTGATTTAAGTTCCTTATAGATTCTGAGTATTAGACCTTTGTCAGATGCATGGTTTGAGAATATGTTCTCCCATTCTGTAGGCTGTCTGTTTACTCTGTTGACAATTTCTGTTGCTGATGATTCACATTTTCTAAGGAGCTTTCCAAACTAAGTTCACTCAGAGCAACCCATCTGCTTCTAGAACATCTCTGCATCTACTTTGTGTATGTTGTAGTTTACTTAAATAACATGGGTTGTTGTTACCTGGTTTGAATTTAGGGGAGTCAAAGTATGTCCCCTAACACAGTATCTGTAACAAAAGCATCTTCCAGCAATGCCAGCCAGCATGGCAGATTTTAGTACAATTTTCTTACATCAGTATATTAGTGAAGTTAGCATTATATGTCACAATGAACAAATGCATTATGGCTCAAACATGACCGAAGTTTATTTCTTGCTCATGTTAAGTGCAAAATGACAAGCAGGCAGCATGCTTCTAAGACATGCTGGGTTCTGGCCAACCAGGGACACAGCTACTTCTATAATATTGCTCTGCCATCTTCAACATGTGGCTTCCAACATCAGAGGACACCACTGCATTCAGAAGAAGGCAAAAGAGTCCAAGAGGATGACACGGAGGTGGTTTTGGTGGACCTGCTCATTCCATTGGCTAAAATTCAGTCAAAGGGTCTCACAAAACTACAAAGACGGCTGAGAAATAGAAAGCGAATGGTCTTGATCAACAATGGGCTGTGGTCAGTCTTAGCCACAGTGTGGTTTTCTGACTTTTTGTCAGAACTCAATGTATATTTTCTTTATGTGCTTGATTTTACTTTTGCTTCATTTGAATGCAACTCTGAAACTCCGAGACTGGAATACTCTCCAGACCCTTCCAATCAGGGCTAAGGATGACAGGGCCCTAGTTAAGTCTCTGTTAACACACTTTTCACATCTTGTATGACTACACCACTGGACTGTGAGCTCTTTGGTTACTTCAACCATATCATTTTCATTTTTGAAAAGTTAACCATGCCAGGCATGAAGAAACACTTATTAAAAGTTTATGAATAATTGAATGAAAGAATTTTGTCTGTCACTCTCTGGAGTTATTTGTACAGCCCACTGCTGATACCCGTTGAATGTTACTTGTTCTAAGTAAGATATCGTCATATCGGTATTATTAAGAAGTAAGAGTTCATGTCCTTTATAGGGACATGGATGAAGCTGGAAACCATCACTCTGAGCAAACTATCGCAAGGACAGAAAACCAAACACCGCATGTTCTCACTCATATGTGGGAATTGAACAATGAAAACACTTCGGCGCAGGGCGGGCAACATCACACACTGGGGCCTGTCGTGGGGTCGGGGGAGGGGAGAGGGATAGCATTAGGAGATATACCTAATGTATATGACGAGCTAATGGGTGCAGAACACCAACATGGCCACGTATACATATGTAACAAACCTGCACGTTGTGCACATGTACCCTAGAACTTCAAGTGTAATTTTTAAAACAGTATTATTTCTTCAGTAATAAAAAAAAAAGAGAAAAATTGAAAGTAACACCACATCTAAGTTCTTCCACTGGGCCTTTCCATATTAGTGTACCCTTGGCTTCCAGCTCAGGCCATCTTTTGTTTTCTCTGTATGTGCAGTCTCCCTATGTAATCTCATTTATTCTTTTATCAGTTATTTATTGCCACAGTAATGCACCCACCACTCAAAGGCATATGACAATAAGCATTTTTTTTTTCACTGTCCTATAGGTTGTCTGAGCAATTCTGCTAAACTGGGCCAGGACTATTTATTTTCCAGTGGATTTACTCCTGTCTTAGCTGGAAAGTCAGCTGCAGGCTAGCTGGTCTGGAAAGGTCTCAGCTGGGAGGACTCCTCTCTGCTCCACTTGGTCTCTCATCATCCAGAAGGCAACGTAGGTTTGAGTTTGTTCTCATGACAGAGGCAGGGGTTTGAGAAAGAGAGGAAATACCAAAGCTTGTTTTTAAAGGATATGAGCTAGTTCTAATCACCATATGAAAAAATTTTATAAAGCAAAAATAGCCAGAAAATTTTATTCTAAAAAAAGTGCTGAGGGGAAACTAGCCCTCTCAGAAATTGAAACATAGTGTAAAGCTAGAATCATTAAAAAAGTGAGGATCAAGTGAACAAAATAAACATTCAGAAACAGAGACAAATAAAAGTAGAATTTAGTTCATGATAAAGATGATGTTTCCAATTAGTTTTTCCAATATGGTCTCTTCAGTAAAAGGGGACTTCATAAAACAAACTAGCCTTCTGAAGAAACAATAAGACTTCATCACTGCATCACATTTTACAATAAAATTCCAAATGAATCCAGTGTATAAACATTAAAAGGTAAAAAATAAAAGAAAAATAGGTAAGATTTTTATAAATATGTCAGAAAATCTGAAATCACAATAGATTGATGTATTTAATCACGTAAAAAACAAACATTTCTGCATGCTAAAAACAAACTTAATGATCAAAGTAAAAAGAAAAGCAACAAACAGGAGAACATATTTGCTACTCATGACACTGAAAAAGAGCTGATTTCCTCAAGAAAAAAATAAGAGGTAAAAAATACAAGGTGTGCAAAAAAGAAAATACAAAAAAAATTTCAACCTCATTCATAAAAAATGAAACACCTTTTTTCTTCCCTCATATCGGCAAGGATCAAAAAGTTTGATATCATTGTGTTGATAAAGTATGTATCAGGGGTCACCAAACTTTTTTTTAAATAAATGTTATTGTGTTTATTTGTGGTTTATGGTATGTTATGGGATACATATCCTTAGTAAAATGGTTTCTATAGTAAAGTAAATTAATATATCTTTATTATCTCACATATTTACTTTTCTTTGTCACAAGAGCAGTTATAATCTACTTAACAAAAAAACCAATACAACTTTATAAACTGTAGTTCTCATATTGTACATCAGATCTTTAGACTTGTCGATGTCACATACCTGTTTGTCTCCTTTGACATCCATCTCCCCATTTTCACTCCTTCAGCCCCACAACCCTGGGTGGCCACTCTTTTCTTCTCCATCTCCATATATTTGTCCTTTTTTTGTTCAGATCCCGCACATGAGTGAGATCATGTGGTATTTTTCTTTCTGTGTCTGGCTTATTTAGCAAGATACTTAGCATAGTATCTTGCAGGTTCATCCTTATTGTGAAAATGGCAGGATGTCCTTCTTTTTAAATGCTGAAGAATATTCCATTGTATGTATACACCACAGCTTTTTTTAAATTTTATTTCAGAATCAGGGGTACATGTGCAGGTTTGTTACATGTGTACATTGGGTGATGCTAGGGTTTGGGTTTCCAGAGAACCTATCACCCAAATACCGAACATATTACCTAATAGGTAGGTTTTCAACCCACACCCACCTCTCTGCCTCCCCTATTTTGGAGTTCCCAGTGTGTATTGTTTCCATTCGTGTCTACGTGTATGCATCTTTTAGCTCCCATTTACAAGTGAGAACATGCGGTATTTGATTTTCCATTTCCACAGTAATTCACTTAGAATAATTACCTCCGGCTCCATCCATGTTGCTGCAAAAGACATGATTTCATTCTCTTCTACAGATACCTAGTATTCCATGTTGTGTATGTACCACATTTTCTTCATCTGATCCCCTATTGATAGACACTTAGGTTGATTCCACAACTTTGCTATTGTGAACAGTGCTGTGATAAACATAATTTTCCTTTTTTAAATGTAGTTTTGTGAGTTAGGAGTCAATGTTATTTGGAAATGTTTCAGGAAATGAATTTGGAATTTTCCTTTTTGTAAAACTGTGCTCTGAAAAGATAAAATAATATTTGATGGCTTAAGATTTGATAAAATTCTCCTGTGAAAATATCCGAACCTGGTGCTCTCTGTTGGCAAATTCTTTTAAAATGTAAAATAAAAATCTGAAGGCAATTGGATTGTGTGTATATCTACTGGGGCCAATGTTTGTAAATTGTATTTTTCCAAAAACTTATTCATTTTTTAGCTTTTCAATTTGTTTATAGAGAATTGAGCAAAGTAGTTTCCTATTCCTTTAAGTTCCTCTGTTTTGATGGCTATTTTCATCTTGTCATTTCTAATTTTTGTGGATTTACTTTCTATTTTTTCTTAACTTGTATTTTGGTTTCAAGGGTGCATGTGTAAGTCTGTTACATAAGTAAGTTGCATGTCATGGGACATACCGCAGTTTCTTTATCCAATCATCTGTCAATGGACACTTCCATTGCTTCCATATCTTGGCTATTGTGAATAAGAGAAAACTTTTTCTGTAAAACACCAGATAGTAAATATTTTTGGCTTGGGGCGGGGGGGTACATGCTCTCTGTTGCATCTACTCAACTCTGCTGTTTGAAAGCAGCCATAGGCAGTATAAACAAATGGACCTGGCTGTGCACCAACAAAATTTCATTTACAAAAATAGGCAGTCTTCGTTTGTTCACCCCTGGGTAGCTAAACGAGCATTCACATAAAATGCAGGTGGCACTGTAAGTCAGCATCACCTTTGTGGAAGGTAGTGTGGCATTACATGTCAAAGTTCACGTGCACATATATTTTGACCTAACAATCCTAAGTTTAGGCCAACAGCTCATAGATATTCTCACACATATGTCAAACGATATAACAGCAAGGATACTCAATGAAGGCAAAAATTGAAGACAGCCTAACAGTCCATTAATGGGACGTGGCTGAACTAAATCTGACACATCTATACTGTGTAATCATATTCAACTGTGAAAAACAAAAGGGAGGCCTCAATTATTAATATGGAACAATCTTTAAGGTATAACATTAAGTGAAAAAGCAAGATGCTGGACAGGAACATATCTATCATTTGAGTGGTTATAAACACACATACACACATGTATTCATAAATGCATGAAATATATATCACTGGAAGGATACTCATGAAACTCTAAGAAAGCTGCCATCTAACGAGAGGCACTGACTGACGGGGGACAAGGCAAAAGTGACACTAACTTTTCACAATATTAATATTTTTGAACTCAGAAGTTTGAGCTATATTCTCCTGTTACTCATATAAAAGTTGAATACAGGGGCCGGGCATGGTGGCTCATGCCTGTAATCCCAGCACTTTGGGAGGCCGAGGTGGGCAGATCATGAAGTAAGGAGTTCGAGACCAGCCTGGCCAATATGGTGAAACCCCATCCCTACTAAAAATACAAAAATTAGCCAGGCATGGTGGTGCGCACCTGCAGTCCCAGCTACTTGGGAGGCTGAGGCAGGAGAATCTCTTGAATCCGGGAGGAGGAGGTTGCAGTGAGCTCAAGATTGCACCACTGACTCCAGCCTGGGTGACACAGTGAGATTCTGTCTCAAACTAAAAAAAAAAAAGTTAAATACAAATGAACTATATACTTAACATAAATTAAATATAAATGAACTTTCACTCAGTCAGGATTGTTTAATGGTAGATTGGCAAGTTATGTGGTAAAAATGAATCTCTGAAAAAAAGTGCCCAAGAAACCCAAATTCCAGATCGTTCTTGCCGAGGCTTTCTTTCTCAGGTCTTGTTCTTTTAACTTCAGTCATTAGGATCTCGTACTGCTTTTGTTATCTCAAAGGCTCTATTTCTCTTTTAACTGATGCACCCAGTGTGTCTGAGTTACCCAGCCCTGCCTTCTCTGCCCTTTCTTTCTGAGGCTTCACTTGAGGTAAAGTGGTCACTAGGGTTCCTTTGTCAAGTGGAGTGGGTCTCAGCTTGCTGGCAAATGCCAATGTCAAAAACACAGGTCAGGCAAGGCCATCTCTGGAGGAGCAAACCCTGGCCAGACTAGCTCCCATCAATCACCTGATTGGGAAAGGACGTCTTTCACAAGTCTTCTCACCCACCTGGCTCTAGTTTGGAAAGGTTGGGATGGAATCAATGAGAAGATCATCATGGGAACGAGGTCAGTACTCCCTTAATGACCACAGAGACAGACATGATTGTTGGGTGATGACACTGTAAGGGCGGCTGATGAAAGAGTGCTAATGTACATTCAACTCTACCACCCCAAAGGTTCCACACCTTAGCACCTGGCCTCATGTAGCCATGGCCCCACCCTGAGCCACTTCTCCCTTTCCCCCAGTCTTCTCTATTAAATGCAATGGCCCATTCTTTGTAATTTATTGAGGAAGGAGAAGCATAAGGTCTAAAGTCAAGTACCCCGGTAGCCCAGTCTGAGGCAGGTATTTATTGAGCGTGAGTTCTCAAAAGGGGAGTGAGGAAACAGGGGAGGGCATGAGGAGGAGCTGAGCTAGGATGTGGCCTCAGCTGGAGTCTAGCCTCAGCCTGATCCCATGGGAAACTCTGGAGTACAAATGGCACCACAGAGTTAGACTCCCTTATGGCTTCACACTAAAATGGGAAGGGAAAGGCATAGTAAAGGGTCTTCTATGACTGACAGCAATCCTCAGGGAAAGCAGACAATATACACAGCAGGCAGGGAATAAGTCCTCAGTCTGGTAAAGAAAACCTGGGCATGGTCCTAGCAGCATCCACTGCATTCCATGTGCCTTTGCATGACTAATGAACCTTTGAACAGTGTGGACAGCTGCTCTGACAATGAGTTTCCAAGGGCAAGTCATGGATCCACCATCCACAGTCTTTGTCCATCACATAACAAATGTGACGCTCGATTAATGCTATAGCAGGCATTATCCAAGAGTTAGCAGCCTTTGCATAAAGTAGTAGTTTGCTAGGGCTGCCATAACAAAGTACTATTGAGTGGCTTAAACAATAGATATGTATTGTCTCATAGCTCTGGAGGCTAGATGTCCCAGAACAAGGTGTTGACAGGGCCATATTCCCTATGAAGCCTATAGGGAAAGGATTCTTCCTTGTGTCTTCCAGCTTCTGGTAGCTCTTGATGTTCCTTAGTTTATGACAGCATAACTCCAGTCTTCACATGGCATTCTCCCGTGTATGTGTATGTGTGTGTGTGTGCATGTGTGTGTGTCCAAATGTCCCCTTTTTATAAAGATACCAGTCATAACGGATTAGAGGCACACTCTACTCCAGCATGACCTCATCTTAATTGATTGTAACAACTCTGTTTGCAAATAAAGTAACATTCTTAGGTACTGGGGGTTAGGAGTTCAATATTTGAATTCAGGGGGTCAGAGAACACAATCTCTCCTATAACATGTAACTATGCAATCATATTAATATTTTTACCCAAGAGTTTTGGCTTCTTCTCTAGATCTGTTCCTACTATACATCCTTCTGCCTCAAGTCTGGTAAATATAATCCAGCCTTGTGTGACCCATTATTTGATTGTAACCCCATGTTTAGCCTTAATTAGAATAACTTAACTATGTCAATTCCAAGTTAGGGCCCAAACTAATCCTTCTTCTGAGTGACAGCAGACCTACCTCTGGCAGAGACACAATGCAAAGACTCCTCTCATTTGGAGCTTCTATCTTGGTTTGGTCATTTTCTGGTCAAACACTGAGCAGAGAAACCATCTTCCTGAAGATAAAAAGCTTTATTCTTGGAGGTAGGGAAGCAGAGGGAATGAGCTCTATAGAACATCTTTGGCAAAACATTTGCTTTGTTTGTTGATGTTTCAATAACATCAACTATAATATGCATAAAATTTTTTATTAAGAAAAAATATGAACTTTGAAGGACCATGCAGAAGAGTAGATTCATATTCCAATATGTTGAATATTGAAAGAAAGGGAACATAGGTATGAATCATCATTGTTTCTGGGTACTCATCAAAAGGTCAAATGAAGTCACTGGAGGCACACCTGTACAGAGGTGCACCATTAAAACTTCTCTCTGGAGAGAAATGCTAGGGAGGTATATCAACAAAAGTCTTAGGAGAGTAGGCAGCAGATTTGCTATGGTTCACTAGTGGGTAAACAAGAAGGCATGTACGCACATGATAGTCGTTAAATGACAGGCAAGAGTTACATGTACAAGTGAAATGATGAAGTGGCCCCCACTAGTAGATGATGTCTGTGTCCATTCCCAGCAGCCTTCACTGGGTCCTACTCTCCAGCCAAGTGTTTTCCTGACCCCCGTTTAGACTAACATCTCATGCCACCATCCAGGCCAGAGACTTGCTTCAGTATCAAGGTGATGTCACAGGTGCCTGGCAATTAGGCTACCTATTAACGTGTGCCTGTCTTGAACTTCCTAACCCATCATTTGGCCCTGACCTCTGGAAACAGTTCACACCTTGCTCCCATTTGCCTGCCCAACCTACTGCTGGCTGAGCTAACCTAGGCCTTTGATCTTCAACACTGTGTTCTTGCAACTTGAATTTTGGTTTCAAAGCTGGACTTCAAGCAGACTAGCCACGCATGTAGAAATAAATGTCATATACTACTTCTTCATGACTTTAAAGAACAGTCTCACGAATTAACCTTCTATGTATGTATCCACACCTACAAATAATCAGTACACCAAATTGTGTTTTATAGATGAGATAGATTGATTGCATTAATGGTTCCAATTCTTCACACCTCCCTGTATCCACACCCTTTGTAACGTTGTACTGCAACTCCCACTCTGGCTCTGAGCTGGCCAAGTGTCTTGATGTCGCCCAGGGGATGTTGGCAGACATGCTACAGAGGCTTGAAAAAGCACTTGCATGTTTCTACTCTTGCTCTTATTCCTCTGCCATTGCCATGAGAACATTCCTGGGTTAACCTGCTAGAAAGTGATACACAGAAAGAAGATCTGAGCTGTCCTGTGCTACTCATCCCTGCTGAGGCCATCCCAGGTCAGACACAACCCACAGACCCCTAGGCATGTGGGCAAGTACAGCCAAAACCTGAGGAACCACCCAGCCAATGTGCAGATTTAATGTATCTCATTTGGGGACACAAGTTTTAGATGGCTTGTTATTAACACAACAGCTTACAAAATATCTTATTACACACAATCCCATTCCACAGTAATAAATCCACTAGAACATAAACTCCATGAGAGAACATTCTTTTCTGTTTTGCTCATTGATGTTTCCAAAGTACCTAGGGCAGTGCCTGATACATTGTAGGCTTTTAACAAACATTTATTGCATTAAGGAAGGAAAAAAATGAATAAAAAGAATAGTGGTATTAGTAATAAAAATAGGCACAATTGATATAGACTTTATTATGTCCTAAGCACTCTTCTATGTTTTTAATTAACTGTTTCATTTTATTCTTTACTCAACACTGTAAAGTAGCTATTATTTATTCTATTTTAAAGATGAGAGAATTGAGGTTTAATGTGATTAAGCAATTTGCTCAAGATCACATATCTCAAAAGTTGCATATGCAGCACTCAAATTCAGGACCACTTCAATTCAAACTCCATTTTATTCAAAGAAAATGCAGGGGATGGGAATATTAAAGTTATTTCATAGGTACAGCTAGAGAATTTGAGTGACTTTACCAAATTTTAAAGCAATAAATTACAAACTGGTCCCAGAACCTTCTATACCCAGTTTCTTCTCAATAATCATAAAATTTGGAGTGAAACAGTGCAATTCTGAGCACTCCTCACAAGAATATAGAGTTATGATCAGAGAATTTGATGAAACTCAGAAGCAAAGTTAATAAGGCATGTACAAAGTAGTTTTTTGTACAGGCCAAAGCAAGACATCCATATAAACCTTAACTGATATTGTTAATAAAAGTAACAAGGAAGAAAGACTGGATCCAGGTGGAAATGAGGATATTTGTCTTCTAATTTTTCTCCTACAATGACAAAACAGAGATTTTAAGGAATGTAAATGAATAACAGCAGAAATAACCAAACAAAAAGGATCTAAGGATGTATTAGTCAGGGTTCTGCAGGGAAGCAGAACCAATAGAATGAGTGTGTGTGTGTGTGTGTGTGTGCGCGCGCACGTGTGTGTCTAGGGAAAGAGGGAGAGAGACTGATTATACGCAATTAGTAATATAATTATGGAGACTAGTAAGTCCAAAAGCTGCAGCATGGGCTGGCAGGCTGGAGGACAGCCCGGGACGGTAAATACAGTTCCTCGCTAAAGGCAGTCGGCTGGAGAATACCTTCCTGCAAAAGGATGCCAATCATTTTGTTCTGGTCAGGCAATCAATTGATTGGAAGAGCCCCACCCATATTATAGAGAGCTACTTACTCAAAGTTCACCAATTTAAATGTTCATCTCACCCCAGAACACCCTGTAAGTTAACATATAAAGTTAACCATTACAAGGAGGTAAATATTAAGTGAGAAGTTCTGAAGAATTACTAAAAAGGAAAAGGACTAGATGGACAAAGAAGCATAAGAAAGGAAAAACACTGCCCAAATTATATGAAAGACATCATTAAAGAGAACCCGTAGCATTCATCGAGGCCATTAACTAAAGGCAAGCTATTGAAAGAGCTGGATCAGTCGGACTCATCTCCCTCCCTCCCCTATACACATTAAGGGTTCACCCCCTGGCCTTGGGGATCACATTCTAAACAAACTGAACCCTGGTAAGGGATCTTAGTGTGAATATTGGGTCTGAAAATAAAGGTGCTAAATTACTTCGGACCTTTACAAAGACATATAGTTGTTTATAGTAGCCTCTAATGATCCTTTGAATTTCTCTGGTATGATTAGTAATGTCTCCTTTTTCATCTCTAATTTTATTTATTTGGCTCTTCTCTCTTTTTTTCTCAGTTAGTCTGGCTAAAGGTTTGTCAATTTTGTTTTATCTTTTCAAAAAATAAACTTCTCATTCCATTGATATTTTGTATTGTTTTCTTCTCGGCAATTTCATCTATTTCTGCTCTGACCTGTACTATTTATTTTCTTCTACTAAATTTGAGTTTGATTTGCTCTTTCTTTTCTACTTCTTTAAGATGCATTGTTAGGCTGTTTATTTGAAATTTTTCTACTTTTTTGATGTAGGTGCTTATAGCCAGAAACTTTTCCCTTAGTACTACTTTCTCTGTATCCTATTGGTTTTGATACACAAAAATCTCCAACAAAGTCCTAGCAAACCAAATGCAACACACATTGAAAAGATCATTCATTATGCATTCAGGGACGCAAGGATGTTTCAATATACACAAATCAATCAACGTCATACATCATACCAACAGAATGAAGGACAAAAACCACATGATTATTTCAACTGATGCTGAAAAAGCATTTGATAAAATTCAGCATCCCTTCATGATTAAAAAAAAAAATTCTCAAAAAAACTGGGTATAAGAGGAACATACCTTAACACAATAAATGCCATACATGACAGACCCACAGCTAGTATCATACTGAATGGTGAAAAACTGAAAGCCTCTCCTGTAAGATCTGAAATGCAAAAAGGATGCCCACGTTCACCATCATTATTCAGCGTAATGCTGGAAGTCCTACCTACAGCAATCAACCAAGAGAAAGAAATAAAGGGCATCCAAACTAGAAAGGAAGAAGTCAAAATTATCCTTGTTTGCAGATGATATGATCTTATTCTATTTGGAGAAATGTGAAGACTTCACCAAAAACTATTAGAACTAATAAGTGAATTTAGTAAAGTTGTAGAATACAAAATCAATATATTTAAAAAGTATTATTTATATATGCCAGCAGTGAATATCTGAAAAATAAGAAAGTCATCCCATTTATGACAGCTACAAATAAAATAAAATACCTAGGAATTAACTTAACCAAAGAAGTTAAAGATCTCTAAAAGGAAAATTATAAAACATTGATGAAAGAAATTAAGAGGACACAAAAAATCGAAAGATACTCCATGTTCATGGATTGGAAGAATGAATATTGTTAAAATGTCCATGTTACCCAAGGCAATCTACAGATTCAATGCAATCCCAATCAAAACACCAATGACATTCTTCACAGAGTATTTTTTTATCCTAAAATTGATATGGAAGCACAAAAGCTATTCTGAGTAAAAAGAACAAAACTGGAGGAATCACATACCTGACTTCAAATTATACTAGAGAGTTATAGTAACTAAAACAGCCTGGCACTGGCATAAAAACAGACACATAGACCGATGGAACAGATCAAAGAACCAAGAAACAAATCCACACACCTACAGTGAACTCATCTTTGACAAAAGTGTGAACATACATTGGGGAAAAAACAGTCTCTTCAATAAATGGTACTGGAAAAACTAGATATCCATGGGCAGGGAAATGAAACTAGACTCCTATCTAATCATATTTAAAAATTGTGTCAAAATGGTTAAAGACTTAAATCTAAGTCCTCAGACTACAAAAATACTGTAAGAAAACTTTGGGGAAACTCTTCAGGACATTGGACCAGACAAAGACTTCTTGAGTAATAATACTTCACAAGCACAGGCAACCAAAGCAAAAATGGACACATGGGATCACATCAAGTTAAAAATCTGCACAGCAAATGAAAAAATCAACAAAGTAAAGAGATAGCACACAGAATGGGAGAAAGTATTTTCCAGCTATTCATTTGACAGGGGATTAATAACCAGAATATACAAGAAACTCAAACAACTCTATAGAAAAAATCCAATAATCCAATTTAAAAATGGACAAAAGATGTGAATAGGCATTTCTCAAAAGAAGACATACAAATTAGCAAACAGGTACATGAAAAGGTGCTCAACATCATTAATCATCAGAGAAGTACAAATCAAAACTACAATGCGATATCATATCATCTCAGTTAAAAATGGCTTTTATCCAAAAGACAGGCAACAGCAAATGCTGACTAGGATGTGGAGAAAAGGAAGTCATCGTACACTGTTGCTAGGAATATAAATTGGTACAACCACAAAAAAGAACAGTTTGGAGTTCCTCAAAAAACTAAAAATCGAACTACCATATGATCCAGCAATCTACTCTAGGCATATAAGCAAAAGAAAGGAAATCATATTTTGAAGTGTTATCTGAAATCCCATGTTTATTGCAACATTGTTCACAATAGCCAAGATAAGGAATCAACCTGTGTTCATCAACAGATGAATGGATAAAAAAAATATGATACATATACATAACAGAGTACGATTCAGCCATAAAAAGAATGAGATCCTGTCACTTACAAAAACGTAGATGGAACGGGAGGTCATTATGTCAAGTGAAATAAGCCAGGCACAGAAAGACAGTCTTTGCATGCTCTCGCTTATTTGTGGGAGCTAAAAATTAGAACAATTAAACTTACAGAGATAGAGAATAGAATGATGGTTAACAGAGGCTGGGAAAGGTAGTTGAAGGGCAGGAGTGGAGATAGTTAATGGGTACAAAAATGCAGTTAGATAGAATGAATAAGATAGTTCGCCATTACCTGGTAAAATTGAACATTTTATTCTCTAATACCCAAGGTATTGTCAGGGTGAGTTAACTTTGTAATACAGTTAATGAATAAATATCTAAAGCTATCTCAAATATTAGAAATTTAACATAATAAAAGTTAATCCCTTGCTCACGACATGGGGGAAGGGAGCAGTATGCTAATCCACATAGTCATACACGGAGAGAAAGTAAGGATTGCTGCATGGACATTTTTATGGACCAGGACTAGACATGGTAAATATCAGTCTGCATATACGCTCCATTATCCAGAACTCAAAGGCCTTGTCTAACTACAACGGAAGCTGAAAAACATAGTCTGTATTCACAGGAATTGAAAACATGGATATTGGTGAGCACTAGCAAATTCTGCTACCCTCAAAAGTTCCATTTCTAGCTATTTAGCCTGAAAAATGTTTCCATAAATATTCTATGACATACATTATAAAAGTTCATAGTATAATTGTTCTTGATGACAGAAGAAAAAAAACTGAAAACAATCCAAAAGGCCATCAAAAATAGAAAAGGATAAACTCACAATGAAGGAGAGAGTAGGAATGATTCTAGTTGCAAACTGCTTGAGAAGGCAAAGTGATAGAAGAGATGATTGGTCTAAGATAGGAGCAGGAATGCCTCTTGCATCACAGTAAACGAGGAGAGAAGCAAATAGATTGGCAAATTCCCTATTTACAAGATGTATTCTCATCCAAATGTATCTAATTTCTCTATAAAATATAAGGCAAATTTGCAAGCTAAGATGCAGTGAGGTGGGGATGATGAAAAGAAGCTACAAAATAGTCATCACTGAGAGTTGGGAACTAAATTTACCAGGGATGTGTAGCAGAATTGTCTGGAAGAATTAAGTGCACCTTTGAGATTTGTGGTCATAAGTTGAAGTGAGTCCAGATGATAATACCATTTGATTTTCTCTAGTTATGTTCAGCTGCTTGAGCATAAGGAGGGAATGAATGGACAATTGGGCTTAACTCAGGGGCAGTTTTGCAAAGAAATATGATAAAGAGAGAGAACAGAAGCATCAAAAACGTTCTCATGGGAATGATTATAATTTTATACCATGAAATCTGAGTTGGACAAAGGCAGAAGTAAGAAGTTGAAGGGGGTAATAGATGATGCAAAATAACAGATGAATGGGTCCCTGAAAAAAAGGTGACATGAATGGTAAAAGCTAATGCCTAAAGTATGGGAGATTTTAAATTAAGATTGAAGTTTTTGTCATCTATCAAGATTTTAAGTGTACATAGACTTAGCCAGCACAGGCCACTTCTTGAAATGTATCGTACTGTAATTTTCACACACGTAAAAACCAAGTATATAATCACTTGTAAAAAGTTAGAAACAACCAAATGTGCAATGATAGTGCTTCTTGGGATACCTTCCAAATAAGCTACTTGCCCTCACTTCCTTGCCTAATGGGTCACTTCTGGAAACACCCAAACTGAGAAATCCTGCAAGGGAACTTACCTCCCTCTGTTTTACTCAGGAAGATTGACAGTTACATTATCAATTGCCATACTTCCTTTTTCACTTGGATTGCTGAGAGAAAGATTTCCCCTGTTCCCTGACAGATATTTTACAAATTAACTATCATACAAAACTTCTAACACAAGCCAAACTATAAAGACTGTGGAGTAGCTCATAATTGGATTCCCTTCCTTAGTCCTAACTTACATAAATTATTTCAATGGGATAAAATGGGCTCAGCCTTGCCAGGCCATACTCTCCTAATGACTGCTTATCAGCTCTATACGTTTACAAAGAAAGTATTTTCACATAACAAACAACCAGACTGTGGTCTTCTGAGGTAGTGTTGTATGAAGGTTCCATGCTATAGTGGGCAGTGCTGAAGAATTAGTAGAAAGCTAACAATCTTTCCTAATAAAGACAAGAGAGTTGAAGTTCTAGAGAAAGTCCAAAGTAGGCAGTGGAATCTCACAAACATAGGGAAATATGGATGAATATATGAGGGGACTTTTGGAGGAAGAAAGTCACAGGCATCTTTGGAAGAGTCATGTTAAAGTCGACAGCATATGAGGTTACACAAAGTTAAGCAACAGTATGATGCACAAGAGAGTGAATGCAAACAGAGAAGACAAAAAGTGCTGAGTCCAGGAGTACTACAACCTTAAGAGATCAGAGTAAGGAGGAGCCAACAAAGGAGACTGAGAAGAAGTAACAACAAAGTAGGAGATAAAGCATCAGAGTGTAGTGTCCTGACAGCCAAGTGAAGAGTGGTGTTGAATGATGCTGATAGGTCTAGTAAGATCAAGACTAAAAATTGACCACTGGTTTTTAGCAATTGCTGTCATAGGTGACGTTTTTTGTACTTTTAACCTTGACAAGAGCAATGTTTGTGGAATAGTGAAGGTGACTGTATATATTTAAGAAAGAACAGGAGGAGAAGAACTGGAAACATCAAATGTAGATAACTCTTTAAAATAATTTTTCTGCAAAGAGAAACAGAGAAAGTATTTAGTGAGAAGTGGAGACATGAGAAGAGTTTTTCTTAGGATAGAAAAATAGGAGTGCAATTATATGCTGATGAAAATGATTCAGTGAACTGATGAGTCAGGAAATAGATGGGAAATTTTGTAAAGCAATGGAGTAAGATTTGGTGTTTCAAGTGAAGAGTTTGTCTTCAGATAGGAGTGTGGATAATAAGTAGACTAATGTGCAGAATGAAAAGAATTCAAAGGCTGGGGGTAGATAATGTGTACTGGTAGTCTGTGGAAGTTCTCTTTTAATTGTCTTGGGAATTTAGATTCAAAACAATTTTACTTAAATTTCAAAGGATACGATGGCCTCAACTGACTTCTTCATTACTTCACATATCTGATTGCCATATAAACATAAAAATGGTGGCATATAATGGTTGTCAAATATCTAGAAGACAAAAGGTAATAAATTGAGATGGTCTTCCTTGAAAAATCATTGACAAATGCAAATTTGGTTGTTTGATGAGTGAATAATAAATCCCCACTGTAGCAATTCGGTGGAGAAAGGAATTGCCTTTCAACAGTTGGTGCTTAACAACTAGATAAATAGGTGGAAAAAAAATATGAACCTCAACCCCTACCTCATACCATACATATAAATTAATTCAAATTGTATTGTAAACCTAAATATAAATTCATATGATACAACTGTAAGGATTGTATCATATGAATTTAAGGATACAACTGTAAGGGTATCTTCTCTATAAGAAATTTAAGGATACAGGCCAGGAGCGGTGGCTCATGCCTGTAATCCCGGCACTTTGGGAGGCCAAGGGAGGTGGATCACAAGGTCAGGAGATCAAGACCATCCTGGCTAACACAGTGAAACCTTGTCTCTACTGAAAACACAAAAAAATTAGCCAGGCGTGGTGGTGGGCACCTATAGTTCCAGCTACTCGGGAGGCTGAGGCAGGAGAATGGCGTGAACGCGGGAGGCAGAACTTGCAGTGAGCTGAGATTGCGCCACTGTGCTCCAGCCTGGGCAACAGAGGGAGACTCCATCTCAAAAAAAAAAAAAAAAAAGAAGAAGAAAATAAAATAAAATAAAATAAATTTAAGGATACAATGAATTTAAGGATACAATCGTAAGGTTATCTTCTCTGTAAGAAAATATAGGTTAATATTTTCTTAAACTTACCATAGAAAAAGATTTCTTAGGACATATAAAGCATTCATCATAAGAAACTTATAATTGGATTTTGAAGTTATTAATTTGTGCTCTTGAAAAGACATCATTAGATTGTGGAGAAAAGGAACACTTACACACTGTTGGTGGGAGTATAAACTAGTTTAACTATTGTGGAAAGCAGTATGGCAATTCCTCAAAGAGATGCAAACAGAACTACTATTCAACCCAGCAATCCCAAGGTTTATACCCAGAGGAATATAAACCATTCTACCATAAAGACACATGCATATGAATGTTCATTGCAGCACTATTCGCAATAGTAAAGACATGGAACCAACCTAAATTCTCATCAATGAAAGACTGGAAAAAGAAAATGTGGTACATATATACCATGAAAAATTATGCAGCCATAAAAAAGAATGAGATCATGTCTTTTGTGTGAACATGGATTGAGCTGGAGGCTATTATCTTCAGCAAACTACACAGGAACAGAAAACCAAATACCACATGTTCACACTTATAAGTGCAAGCTAAATGATAAGAACTCATGAACACAAAGAAGAGAACAACAGATACTGGGGCCTACTTGAGGGTGGAGGATGGTGGCAGGAAAGAGAGTAGTAGAAAAAATGACTATTGGGTAATAGGCTTAATACCTGGGTGATGAAATAATACATACAACAAACCCCCGTGGCACATTTACCTATATAACAAACCTGCACATATACCCCTGAACCTAAAAGGTTTTTTTTTTAAAAAAAAAAAACCCCTTTTTTAAAAAAAATAAAAGACGTTATTAAGAAAAGTAAAAGGCAAGTCATAGACTATGTGACAGTAATCATAATACACACATCTGGCAAAGAACCTGTATCCAAAATACATAACAAATTCCTATAAATCAATAATAAAATGTCAAACAATCAAAATGTTTAACTAGACAAGAGGCCTGAATACACAGTGCACAAAAGGTGATACATGAATGGCCGATAAGCACATGAAGAAGTGTTTAACATCACTTGCATCAAGAAAGTTCAAATTAAAGCCGTAAAGAGCTGCACCACCACACACATTTGAGAAAGGTGAGGATTAAAAAGAACAACACTAAAGGGTGATGAAGATATGGAGCAACTGGAACAGCCATGCATGTTCTCCCCTCTCTTATGATTCATCCTTAGTGTGGGCTGGGCTGCCCACATGTGCTCACCCTCAGGAGGTGAGCACGTGCAATGTGTTTAGGAAGTTGTATGCATCCCCATCTGAGACGTTCTTACCTTCTCCAGTGGAGTGTCCCCTGGAAGGTCATACTTCACCGTTTTGTCTCTTAATGTGCATGCCCAGGAAGTTGCTTCCCCCTCACACCTGCATTCATTTAACACAATAATGTTAACAGCTATGGATCATCAGGAGACTGTCTCTCCCTGGCACCTTGGCGCCAGCTGCCGAATTATCATTTTTATAGAGACAGTGTGATAGCTGTCGAATGATCACCTGACATTCCTAGTGGGAGGGGGAAAAGAGCCCTCTCCTGCCCCACTCATGCCTGTCTTACTACCTGTAACAAAAGCAGCAGAACCCTCACCCTGAAAATACAGGAAGAGGCAAGACGCAGATCCAATCATAACAAAGAAATAGGAGAGGACAGTCCATACCTCCATGTGTGGCAGGACATATAAGTGGGAATGTGAGGGATACAGAGGCAGACAGAGATTGAATCTCAGTTATGTCACTTCCAAGGTGTTTAACCTTGGGCAAGTTGCTGAAGCTCTCTAACACAGGTTCCTCAGCATTGTTAAAAGAAAAACTTCAGACAAATAAATTTAACAACAGAGTTTAATTGAGCAAAGAATAATTCATGAATTGGCAACCCCCACCACCTTCCAAACAGGATAGGTTCAGAGGGACTACAATACGGCTGCATAGCTGAAGACGATTTATGGACAGAAAAAGGAAAGTTACATACAGAAAATGGAAGTGAAGTACAGAAACAGCCAGATTGGTTATGGCTCCACATTTGCCTTATGTGAACATGGTCTGAATAGTTGGCCATCTCTGAGTGGTCAGTGTGGCTGCTGGGACTAGCTGGGATTCAGCTACTTGTTAAAGAGTAGGTTACAGTCTGTTTACCATCCAGGTAGGCTACAGATCACTGCGGAGAATGTTTTAGGTTGAAGTTGCAAAGGAGGCAGCTTTAGGCTAGATTTAATTTAACAGCATAAAATATGATGACTAATGACCACCTATTTGGGTTATGGTGAGAATTAACTGAAACAGTATAAGACTTCACAAACCGTAAAACTCTACACAAATAATAGTAGTTGCAGCTACTTATGTTGGTAACATATTGGATTGAAAACTGGGGAAGGATGAAAAAAGAAAATCCTATATATTATGAAGTGCCACATACAATACAAAATATAAATAAATGTACTCAATTATTAAAATAATGTATGAGAATAAGCAAATTAAATTTCATTCATTGTCACTCCATCTTTCTTCCTCTAGGTGGGAAGGACTTCAAAATGTAAAGATACTCCATAGACGAAATCCCTTCCTAAAAGGAATTTTGTTTTGAACTGAAGGGATCATAGAAACAGTGTTTTTGCTTTTACATGCGAATTTTGAATGTGATCTGACACACACGCATCTACAGGATACAGTGACTTACTAGTTAATGAAATGCTTCAGGATGGTTCCTAGGTATGAGCTACCCATGGATCCATTCAGCCCAGAAGTTTTGCTCCTAAAATGTCTGGACTATGAGCCAATGATCTATCCACTTATAAGTTCTGAAATAACATCTTCCCTGATTTAATACGGGAAGCCACGTTTCTTTCTCAATAGCACACATTTCATGGATTAAGAATGCCTGTGGAACTGTTTTAGCGTGAGAAATAATTAGAAGTTGTCTTTTCTCTCAGAATATTGGCACAGTTGACGTCAGATTTGGAACATGCAACCTCAAGAGGCACTTCATCATTATCTAGAACAGTTAGGGATGCTCTATTAATACATCTCCTGATGCACAGCACACAGCCAGGATCTGAGTGTGTCAAAAATGTGATCTCAACCCTACCAGAAAATGTGGACGAGTATAACTTTTCAAAATCAATTATCTCCTCACTTCTGTATTTTCAGTCTGGTCATATTGGAAATACATTTGCCAAAACACTGATGCATAGTCCGTATTTTCAGAATAAGTATAGACATAAAACTTTAGAAGAAAAATTGCTTTAAAAGAAAAAAACTCTAATTTGCAAACCCACTCCTATCTGTTCAATGTCTTCTCAATCTCTATCAGTCTTTTGACCTTCTCCAACTAATAATATTCCATACCCTTCTTCCCAACTGAATCACCCCCAGCCCCGTAGACACACTTATACTCCTGAGATACAGAACTCGAACGTGAGTCCTTGGTATTGTATTCCTGGAAATTTGACAAAGCTCATTTGAAAAACAAAATCCCTCCTCTGAGGCTCTATCACCAGATTTATTTTCCTTTATGATGTTTATGGTGTGCCCAAATAGCCAAAACTTATAAAGGGCAGAGCTGTCCCAAAAACAGCAGAAGTCATGTGACATCTACAGTTCCCACTGTCTGGGGGGCTGAGAATCTGCTAAGCGGTGCACCTTGATCCATACCCACATGCTGGTCTTTCCACCTTGGATTCTACCCACCCTGTCCCACACTTGCACTTCAACCCCTCCCTTCCCCCATCACTCATTTAACAGCCTCATCTGTAACTTCCCTGGCTTACTGCTGCTTGCCTAAATCAGGCAGGGTCCCAGCATAAAACAAAGTTCTGCTCTGATATTTCAACTCAGTCGTGTGCTGGAGCTGACTCGTTCGGAAAGAGTCAACTGCGAATTCCCAGGAATTTTGCAAGTTAGTTGTTAAACATAGTCATTATTAAAAATTAAATTAATTCATAACTAATTATACTAAAAACAAAAGTAATGATAATCAAACCACATCTCTCATCTCTCTTCCTCATTATTTCACTACATTTCACTATTATGTACAATCGTGAGATTATTTACATCTATTTTATCTTTATAGTGGAACTACTGAGAACCTTTCCCCAACTCTGTGTCTCATGGAATCATTTTGGGCCATGGTGGGAATATTTACCCCACAGAAATTGGCAAATGCTACAAATCTGGACTTTTTTTGTCTTTCTGCCAGAGATCCAGTTGTTAAACATTTACCAGCACACCACTACTTCAAATGAAGTTGGAACCAATGGATCCATTTGGGTTAAGAAAATAAAATTAAGGAAACCAACTAGAGATGTTGAGTCTCCCAGAGACTAGCAACAGAGAGAAGCATTACTGCTCTCAGAGCTGAGTGAGTGAGAGCAGGCACCAGAGTGAAGCACCTGCCTGGATAGGACCATAGTCCCAAAGAGAACAGCTTCTGCCAGAGAACAGTGTGGAAGAAGGGAAAGTACATGGCACACAGAGTAAATGCTTCTCTGTCTTCCCCACCTCTGATTACAGGCTACTGGCTGAACTCATCAGGAATCCAGCCAGCCAGTTAGCCTGGGCCCTGCAGTCCACAGATGTTGTGGGTTGGGTTCACTAGAGATGGGGGATACTTAACAAAGAGTGCTCTTGGGATGACCAACCCTGGAAGGGAGAGGAAGGAAACAGGATTGGGCAGAGGAGGAGGTGGCACATGGTGCACACCCAGCTAAGGCCTCAGATGAGTGCGTGCAAGCTCTGAAGTTTGAATGATCCTTCAGATTTCTTTCAAGTTGGAGCAAATGGTGGGGGGAGGAGGGGTGGCCTTTATAGCCCCTCAATAATCAGTCACTGGACACAGCTGCCCCTGAAAGGAGGCATGACCTTAGATGAGACATTTTCTTCAGGAGACAAAATCCCAAAAAAGGGTTGACATGTGAAGTTGGTCTTCCAGCATTTAGGGGACTAAGTCCTTCATTTCTAGATGAGGGAGGGACTGGGTGGGGAATCACAATATACACTAGGCAGGAGTCAGGATCCTAGGATTCCAATTTGGGCCAAAAAGAGAATGGATCCAGAAGTGGTAGAGAGAAGAATGGGGAATGATCACACATCATGCTGCAAAGCTCAACTTGTGAGTCAGCCTCTTGCAGAAGCAATGTGTGACCCTCCTGCTCAGGTACTGTCATAATCCTTATGCAAACGTTCATCCTTGTTCTCAACAGACAGTATTAGACAAGTCTGTTGACTAATCTGTCCTCCTGTGAGCTCTGTGACCACAGGAATTGTACCTTCTCCATCCTTATTCCCATTCTGGCCTAGCCATTAACAAAGCTTAAGACATCCATCCCTCATAATCACAAAGGTGTCTTAGATGAAAAAATAAAAATTTACCCAGAGAAGGAGAAACCAAGCTGCTACAAGAAAAAAAATCATTATCCTTATGACAAGACTCCACAGCATACTGCTTTCCAAATCATCATTGCTGATATGTCCCTGGAAGATTTCCAGTTAGTTAGCAAGGCTAATTTATATCTACCAACATCAACTGATTTTCATCAAGATATGTGGGAGGACGAGGGGAATAAATTCAATGCAAAGAATTGTATTTTTTTAAGATGAAATGGAGTGGGGGTAGGGCAACAAAGGGGTGCAATGCTGTGATGTGGCACCAGTATAATAAAGATTGGTTTGAGCCTAGGCATCCTCTGAGTTTTCCTCCAGAGGCAGGTAAGAAGCAAGACATTTGAGAAGCAAGACTGTCCATCTTGTCCAGCCGGCTCGCCTGTTCCTCTGGCACTGGCAGAAGCCATGTGTCTCTGCAGTCAGCTTTGTATCACCACACTCCTCTCTCTTTCATTCATGCCTTTGGCCCTGCCAGAGGCTGTAGGGGTTTAATCTAAGTATCCCAGGCAAGAGTGGAATCTATTGAGTTACCTGAAACCTATATTTGCAAGGGAAAAAAAAGGCATTAAGTGCAGGAAGAAATTTAAAACTTGAATTGATTGGTCAAATGAAGAGAGAAAGAGTAATGTTTATATTTTTGAAATAGAAAAATCCATGTCGAAGTGGTGTGTGACTGAACTGTGAAAATGTCAGGTCTTGCTAGGTTGTTAAGTACTTCATATGTAACAACTTTACATGATGTTTAATCTTCATAATAACTCTAGGAAGTATATGATAAACCCATTCTCATCACTATTTTACAGAATTTTTAAACTGCAGCTTTGAGAAGCTAAGTGATTTGTCCAAATCTGTGTTTGATCCCAACTCGGAGTCACTCAGAAGAATGAATGAGAGGACAATTGAGATAACTTCTGACACGTGGTGCCTTGGAGGAAAAGAATGATGCCACCTTTCACTGAATAGCACTGGAAGACTACTGGGGGCTTGGGTGAAGGGTACATCACCTAAACCAAGGAGACTATCTTAGTCTATAATAAATATCTCCTCTCCCACCCCAATAAGGTTAGGCGGAAGCTCTATAAAAGACAAAAAACCCTGTAGTCTTGAGCTTGATGGATCTCGGTATTAATAGTATTTGAGAGAAACACAGAGAGGAGGATTCATGGAAAGTAATCACTGCACACTCAGTGTGAGGAGAAATTGAGTCACCATCCTCATGTTCCATGGAAAAGAGGACTCTGCCCCTTTTCCTCTTCAGAGAACAGCTCCAATCTCTGCAGAAGAGGGGCTTCCCTTCCCAGTGTACACTCAAATAGAAAGTTTCTTGCGCCATGGTGGGGTTACTGTCCTTAAAACACCGTCTGCCAGGACCCTCCTTTCTTCAGCTGCTCTCAGACTGAACATTTAGGAAGGATATTTTTAGAGTGAATGAGAATTGTTAGAGGTAATTTATACCGCAAAGAGATCCAAAGGAACTTTTGAACAACATAGATTGTGTAAACCAGGGATGGTCTCAGTGAATCACCCAATTATTTTGAATAAATAATAGCTAATAATAGTGTATAGTTTTATGTATCAGGTGTTCTGCTAAGCATATTACAAACATGATTTTATTGCCTCCCTATAACAACCCTGTTTATAAATAAAGAATTTGAATTTTGGAGAGGATAAGTAACATGCCCAAGGTCGCATAGCTATTAAGGAACCAGGAATCCACTGTAATTCTGAAGTTTACATTTGTAATCAGCAAACTGTATGGTCTCCTAGAAGCTTAGAGAAGACCCAGCAGCAGGAAAAGTAGAAGGCTATAAAGACCCCAGAAAGCAGGACATGGCAGTAAAAGTGATACCCCGACCCACATAGAAAAGAATCAGTGTGTTTCTAAAATGTGGAAGTCAGTTTGTTCGTTTGTTTTTCATACAATTGTATGTCACATTATCCAATTGTTAGTATTTCTGCCATTTAGAACCCGAGTTAGAGGCAAACAACAGTCAACTGGTCGAGCACTTTCCAGTATGATGACTTTGAACAAACCAAATATCATAAACTCCTAAAATTATTCCATTTAAGTGTCTCCAGTCACTATCTGTTAGAGATGTGAAAACAATTTATTATAGATGTGAAGTGTATCACTACCCAAATGATGATATAATTAGACAACAATCCAAATAAACAATGTGACTAAAAAAAAGCACTTTGGTATGATGTACTAAAGCCAGGTCCTGCTAGCTCGCAAGAGCCAATTGTTAAATTTTTAGGAATTTTGTGAGCTGATTATAAAATATAACCACAGTTAAAAGTTAAATTATAGGAGCTTACAATTAAATAAATTATATTAAAAACAAATGTAATAAACACGCAAACCTCCTTATTCCCTAATGATTTTACTACATTTTACTATTATCTATGCTTTTGAGGCTAAATCCAACTATTTTTTTTTTTTCTTTACGACAAGGTCTCACTCTGTCACCCAAGCTGGAGTGTAGTGGCATGATCAAGACTTACTGTAGCCTCAACCTTCTGGGCTCAAGCAATCCTTCCACCTCAGTCTCCTGAGTACCTGGGACTACAGGCACATGGCCACCATGCCCAGCTAACTTTTTAATTTTTTGTAGAGATGAGATCTTGCCATGTTGCCCAGGCTAGTCTTGAACTCTCCTGGCCTAAAGTCATCCTCCTACCTCGGCCTCCCAGTGTTGAGATTACGAGCATGAGCCACCATACCTATCCTATTTCCAACAATTGTATCTGTATAGTGGAAATTCGATGTGATAGTTTGCTACTATGCATCTCTCCCCAGTGCCATGTACAATGATATCACGTTGGTAGCTTAAAGTTGACCATGGTGGGGGTATTGACACCATGGAAATTGTCAAATAGTACAAATCAGTATGTTTGTTTGCTTGCTTGCTTGCTTGCTGGGAAGCCAGTTGTTAAACATCTAGCAGCACACCACTACCTGTTCCCATGGGGAATACTGCCGAGCTAGGAAAAGCCTTGTCAGACTGCTCTGCATCTCCAGGAAGGCATAAATTGCTGATAAGCAGTACTATGATACTTTTCTATTGCTTTATAACAAATACCCCCAAAAATTAGTGACTTAAAACAATACACATTTATTAGCTCTCACAGTTTTTATGTGTCAGGAATTTAGAGGCAGCATAGCTGCATGGTTCTGGCTTGGAGTCTCTAATGAGCTTGTAATCAAGGTATCTGCTGGAGCTGTAGTCACCTGAAGTCTTCTCTGGCACTGCAGGATCTGTACTCAAGATGGCTCACATGGCTGGCAAGTTGGTGCCAGTATTAGTAGGAGGTCTCAATTCTTTCCTACGTGGGTCTCCTCACAGGGCTGCTTGAGTTTCCCGACAGCATGGTGACCTGTTTCCCTCAGAGCATACAATCTAAGAGCCCAAGACAGAAACTCCAATTTTTTTGTGTGTGATCTAGCCTTGAAAATCACACACCATCATCTCTGCTATATGGTACTAGCCATACAGAGCAGCTCTGACATGATATAGAAAGTGACTACACAAGGACATAAATGCCAGGAGGAGAGGATCTTTAGAGGCTGATGACCACATGAGGGTATTCAGCAGGAAGGACAATGAAATCACTCCTCTAACTAGGTGGTTTACATAACAGAAATTTATTTTCTCACAGTTCTGGAGGTTGAAAGTCTGGGATCACGGTGCCTATATGGTTGGGTGCTGGTGAGGACTCCCTCCCTGGCTTGCTTTTTGCTTTGTACTCACATGATGGAGAGAGATAGCTTGCTGGTGTCTCTTCTTATGAGGACACGAATTCTGTAAGATCAAGGCCCTACTTTGGGACCTCACTTAACCTTAAATACTTTCTTAGAGGCCCCATGTCCAAATGCAGCCAAACATTCATTCCATAGCAGACATTACTCTAACAAAGGCTCATTTTACAAATGAGAAAAACCAAGGCTTCAAGAGACTTGATGTCCCATAAGCAGTAGGCCTTTACTAAAAATAAGGGCTGATGATTCATTCTAGCCTTAAAATGTTATTTAAATAATGAATATCCAAACTTTCACACATTGCACATTTGGTACAACTGCCCATTTCTCACCCCCATAGTGGTGATATGAACAAACATTATACAACAATAAACACCACAGAAATAGGCCGGGCGCGGTGGCTCATGCCTGTAATCCCAGCACTTTGGGAGGCTGAGGCAGGTAGATCACGAGGTCAGGAGATGAAGACCATCCTGGCTAACACAGTGAAACCCCGTCTCTACTAAAAATACAAAAAATTAGCCGGGCGTGGTGGCGGGCGCCTGTAGTCCCAGCTACTCGGGAGGCTGAGGCAGGAGAATGGCGGGAACCCAGGAGGTGGAGCTTGCAGCGAGCCAAGATCACACCACTGCACTACAGCCTAGGTGACTCAGAGAGAGACTCCATCTCAAAAAAAAAAAAAAAAGAAAAGAAAAAAAAAAAAAAAAAACAGAAATAATGGAATGAACAAAGGGCCAGATTTGGAGAACAAACATACAAACTCATCACTCTGCAGTTTAATGACTTAAGACTCATTAATTATCCTCACTAAACTCATGCCTCCATATCTGTAAGATGGGAATAATAATGCCTGTTTCACACAAGCCTTGTGAGACCTAAATAAGATAAGGCTTGATAGGGCACCCAGAACATTTCCAAGCTCTCAATACTTAATAATTGCTGCCATTTATTTCATAATTAAACAGCAATAAGACTCTGAATAGGAAAGCGAAATGGATTAGCACAGAATGTGAGGTTGTACTACCCACCTACTGGGTCATACAGGTTTCCACTGGACCCGTGGTTCAGATACCCCTAGGTTCCTTAAGTCATTGCTTTGCATATTCAGCTGATGACAGGCAGAAAACATCCAGAGAATATATGATAAATATAATAAAATAATCTATCTGCAATATCTATTTAGTAACAACTGTATGTATGGCACTGTACTAAACATTGGTTAATTATTCTAACTGTCTAGAAAGCAAATGTCTAAGTGGGATGGCAAGGCAGGAAAATTATCCCCCCAACTCCAGGATAACATCGGGCTGTAATGATAAAGGCTTATGTTCAGCAACTGTTGCATTTGGGGGTCAACCTCCTATTTCTTATCTGAACAAATATTATCCATTCCCCTAACCTTCATTCTATGGCTGGAAGTTCTAAAGCAATGAGGATCCAAAGTCACACAGGAGTATTTTTCACCATGGCTGATGCCAAGAATGCTACTCACAATTTCTACAAAATCATCCCTAGAATGTTAGAGCTACAAAAATTGCAGAGCTTTCCAGCCCAATCTTATCATTAGAAAAATATGCCCAAGACAGGTAAGTGATTCTGACTAATCAAGCAATGCTAGAAAATGATAGCATCAACTTTAGAACTAAAATAGCTTGCCAGATCTCAATTTTTTCTTATTAAGGAGTATAAATAACTGCTTTTATGACCTCATCATAATCAATGAAGACATACGGTGATTTCTAAGCACTGTCAATGTCCTATAGCCAAAGACTACCAGGAACCACACCACAGTGAACCATGGACCATCTCAGAGAGGGTGTTCAAAAGGACACAGAATTTGGGCTTTTGAAAGGTTAGAGAGGGTTCAAGGAAGTGGGACTTCAGGTTCACGGAATGGCCTTCTCTGATGTCAGTGTTGTGTAAAATTATTTATATTCAATAAAGAAACACCAAAGCTCAGTTATGAGTGCCAGGGCGGCTCCTGGGACTGGTTTTCTCTTTCTCAATATACATTGAAAAGGACCAAAGGAAAGAAGAAAGGAAAGGAGGGAGGGAGGGGACTTAGTTGAGTCTAACTATGTCCCAGACACTTTATCTTATTTCATTTTCATTCTATAACTGAGGAAATGTATGTTTCAAGAGCTTAACAGATTTTCTGAGGGTCACACAGAAGCTAGTAATAAAACCGAATTTCCCACTAATATGTTTTATTTCTATACAAATCAGAGAAATGAGTCATAGACTCATAGACAAGTCACATAAGCTTCTGAATTTGAAATGTGTTGCTTTAGAATAATACACAAATTCTACATTGTCTTACCTGCCTCTCTGCTGACAAGTATTTCTCAACATTTATGTACAAAACCCTCCAATCTGTTGGTCTGAAACCCACATACCATTGTTGACAGCATCATATTTGGAATATCTTCTCCCAAAATAGTCAATCCTCAACAGTAAAAGTGAGCAATTGCATAAATAAACAAAAACATCAGAGAATCTTTAGAACAAAAATCTATTCTAATTTGAGAAGATGGATTTGCCACAGACTGGAAATTCCAATTGATACTGATTTTCGGTTAATTCCAAGGAAAGACTGAGTCCATGAGAATGCTCCCACACCCAGCATAGGGACATTATGACAGGAAGTCAGATAGGATTAAACTTTCCCATAGATAATCTACAAAGTGAATGACAACATGCAGTTTAAATGAAGCTAAAAATAGAAAATCTCACTCTCTTGAGTCTGTAAAGGAACAGATGATAAGTTAATATCTTGACATTATATCTACACTCGAAGTACTAGAAGCCATCACATATTTACATCAAGGTGGAAACAGTTTATCTATTGGGTTTGCATGCATTGTTTCAGGTTTTCAATGCTTAATAATAGATGAAAATTATTCACTATTGTTGATATTCTGAGACTGATTAATAAATTAATATGTCTATGTCTTGGAAACACTCTTCTTCTAGAGCAAAATGTATGGCAGATTATAAATCCCAAACAGAATTGACTATATAACCATAAGTATATTTATTGCTATGGAAAAAATATGTTAATTATATTCTTTTTAGTCAAGGAAAAATGACTTTCTCTACTGAGCCATAAAATGCTAGTATTAGCATTTTGGTGTTAATTCAGAAGTTAATTTCAGCACTTTTTATTTTTAAAAAAGCAGGCAAGTATTTTGAGTTCAATGAACCTAAATCCAGATTTCTCTTGTAAAATCAGTTTAAGCCAAACTAAACCCTCTATTTAAAGGAATATGGTAAATTGACTAAAACCTTATCTTTAAACCAATTCTAATACACCCTCTAAGTTTTAGCAAGAATTCTCACATGTCAGCTATAAAATATAATCATTTCAAGAGTTGCTTCTTTTGTACTGGATGGTAATAATATCTTCTCCTTGCAGAATCTCACCACACAAAATTTCAAAGGCAGGAAGAAAAGGAGAATACCTGAAAGACTAATTACAGAGCTGGAGAGATACATGATAAAGCATTAAAATAAATGAAATAGATGAATTATCAGAGGGCAGAGCTGAAGACAGATGAACCATATTTAGTACACTAATCCCAAGTGTTTGTTTTGCATTCTTCTGGCCTTTAAACATGACAGGTTGTGATCAATGGCTTCCCTTGAAGGCTGGCTGTTTTCCTGACCTAGTATTTAATTTCTGTTTGATGTTCTTCACTTTGTGTCAATGTATGAACTACTGCTAAGATATATAGCAGTGGTTAAAATAATTCATCCATCTGCTTATAATTAAAGACCAAGTTAAATGTAATGACAACTTTATCTAGCAAGTTATCATCTAAAAAAGGTGATTGTCCCCACAACAATTTCTCCAGCAGATGAACTGTTCCAGTTAGTAGTAGCTCAAAATTTTTCCTTCAAAGGATGGGAATTTTAATCAATGATGTCACTGGATAAGTAAAATGGGAGAAAACACAGAAATATCCTTTATTTATTTTTTGTATTAACAAAAATAGTTTCTCGCTGACTAGCTCAAAGCTTGGAGTAGAAAAGTGGCTTTTGACTCGATGATTTTCAATCAGTCACAATGATGAAAGGTGACTGGGAAAAAAACTCAAGTGCCCTAAATTTTTTAAGGAAAATGAGACCAGCTTTATGGTAAAGTAATTGCTGAATACACTGCTACTTTAGAATGAAGAACAAATCTCTCAGAGTATTTTTTAATTTATTGCTATTCTAGAGTAAACACAGCACACTAGTTTTATATACATATATAGATAGCGGTTTTTTTTGGTTTTTTTGGTTTTTTTTTTTTTTTGAGAGGGAGTCTTGCTCTGTCACCAGGCTGGAGTGCAGTGGCGCAATCTCGGCTCACTGCAAGCTCCGCCTCCCAGGTTCAAGCGATTCCCTTGCCTCAGCCTCCGAAGTATCTGGGACTACAGGAAGGCACCACCACACCCAGCGAATTTTTTTTTTTTTTTTGAGACGGAGTCTCGCGCTCTCACCCAGGCTGGAGTGCAGTGGCACAATCTCGGCTCACTGCAAGCTCCACCGCCCGGGTTCACGCCGTTCTCCTGCCTCAGCCTCTCCGAGTAGCTGGGACTATAGGCGCCCGCCACCACGCCCGGCTAATTTTTTGTATTTTTAGTAGAGACGGGGTTTCACCGTGGTCTCGATCTCCTGACCTCGTGATCCACCCACCTCGGCCTCCCAAAGTGCTAGGATTACAGGTGTGAGCCACCATTCCCGGCCTAGTTATATTTTTAATACAAAAATCAGGCAGGAAAAATCTATTATTCACTTAAATTTCCTACCACCCTGAAATAAATAAAATTACTGATTCATACTTTGTTTAATGCCTTTCTGCCTTTTCTCAACTAGATATATATACATATATACACAGATCTATACAAAATTAAAATCATTATTACACACTGTTTTTGAAAGCTGCTTTTCCTTTTTTTCCACATACCTTATGAATATTTCAATATATTTAAAAGAGTATAAAAAATGAAGCCAATTGTTTTATATTCAATAATATATGAAAACCAAAATCTTGTCTTAAACATCCTTTGATCATTCTCTGATGAGCACAATTTGATTAGCTACCAAAAAAGCTAAAGAACAAAATGAAAATGCTGTAAAAATACACCTGGAAGAGCCTTTTGGCATGTTTTCATAATCATAATTGACCATCATAAATTTAATAGGATTGCACACCAAGAAATGGCTCATAAGTAACTTCATTCAAATGACTTTGCCAAGTCATGTGACCAAGCTATTTTAGACTTTACATGTATTTTTCTATTTAAGGTGATGCTTGAAAACATATCCTTTGGTGACCAAGAAATCAAATCTTGAGAAACCTACCGGAAAATATTTTAGTTTAATTTATCAAAGTAATTAATATATAGATGTTCTGTTTAGAAGACTCATAGTTCAGAGTCCTCAGTGTAAAATAAAGGGTAAAACATCATGCCTGATATACTGCACCAAACACTGTAGGTAATTTAAGAATGTATGTTGATCATTAAAAATCTGCCTTATTTTTGTTACCAAGTATTTTGTGTTAATATTTGGGGGCTAAAGTAAGGTGTCCTCAAGAATTTAGAAATAACAGATTATCTTCAGAGATAAATATAAGAGCAGCCTAATATGAGACAGTGCATACAGAGATCAAGTCACCTGATTGGCTCACAGGCTAACAGGCTTGACTATAACCAGATGGAACACATTACAGTAATATATTCTAAAAGTCAATGTGTCAATCAAAATAGGGATGGATTGGACAAGACAGTTTATTACCAGCGCCCAGCAAAGCATAATCCAAGAGAAACAAAGGTCTAACCATTGGAGTTGGTGTGTTTCTTCCAATTCCAACGTAAGGGCACTCCTAAAGTATAACGGGATGCAGGATGAAACCAACAGACATCATTCTATCTTGCCCCACTGGCAAGGCTAACTTGTTTACTAGAGATGTCTGACTACCTTGGTCCACTGTTGTTTAGGACTTTTTATCTAACTCTCTTTGTTCCAACGTTGTACTCCCCAGATGACCTTCAAATTCTCAAATCAGTTGGCTACAGAGAAAGAAAGGGAACTGACCTTCTTAATGTGAACATTTCTGGTCTTTACAGCAGTGGTTTCATATGGTAAATGAACACAATGAGAAACCATGTAATTTGATGATAGGGAAAAAATAAACTCATCATAAATCCCCATTATCCTGTTCCATATGTGATATGGTTTTGATCTGTGTCCCCACCAAATCTTATGTCAAATTGCGGTCCCCAAAGTTGGAGGTGGAACCTGGTGGGAGGTGGTTGGATTATGGGGCTGGATTTCTCATGATGGTTTAACACCATCCCTTAGTGTTGTTCTCATGAAAATGAGTTCTGCCAAGAGCTGGTTGGTTAAAAGTGTGTGGCACCTCCCCCTCTCTTCCTCCTGCTCCAGCCATGTGAAGTGCCAGCTTCCCCTTTGCCTTCCGACATCATGGTAAATTTCCTGGGGCCTCCCAGAAGCCGAGCAGATGCCACCATGCTGTCTGTACAGCCTGCAAAACCATGAGCCAATGAAACCTCTTTTCTCTATAAATTACCCAGCCTCAGGTATTTCTTTATAGAAATGCAAGAATGGACTAATACAATGTGATGGCTCCATTTCTCACTGTGGATTAATAAATTATTATTCTTAGCCTCACGTATTCTTAGTATTGAGAAGTCAATATATTGAGGCCTGATGATCTTTGAATGGATAGGAAGCAGGTCAAAGGCCTGGCCAATCTCCCCTTAGAGACCTCTGACTTTGCTTTTGTTTCTCTTATCTAATACAGACATATCTCACATTTTTGTACTTTCTAGATTGCATGTAGCAGTTACTGCATTTTTTGTAAATTAAAGGCTTGTGGCACCCTGCATTGAATTGAGCAAGTTTATTGGCACCATTTTTCTAACAGTACATGCTCACTTTTCGTGAGCACTTTTTGTGAGCTCACTTTTTGTCTTTGTGCCACATTTTGGTAATTCTCACGATATTCAATCTTTTTCATTACTGAAAAAGTATATCTGCTAGAGCAATCTGTGATAAGTGATCTTTGATGTTACCACTGTAATTGTTTTAGGGTCCACAAACTGTACCCAAATAAGATGCTCAACATAATCCATAAATGTTGTATGTGTTCTGACTGCTCCACTGGCCATTCCCTCATTTCTCTCCCTCTCCTCAGCTCTCTCTACCCACTGAGAGTATCATATCGAAATTAGGCCAATTAATAACCCCATAATGACCTCGAAGTGTTCAAGTGAAAGGAAGAGTCTCATGTCTCTTACTTGAAATCAAAAACTATAAATGAATATGCTTAGTGAGCACAGCATATCCAAAACCAAGATAGGCCAAAAGCTAGGCTTTTTGTGCCAAACAGCCAAGTTGTGAACACAAATGAAAAGTTCATAAAGGAAATGAAAAGTGCTACTCCAGTGAATACATGAATGGTAAAAAAGCAAAACAGCCTCATTGCTGATATGGAGAAAGTTTGAGTGGTCTAGATAGATCAAACCAGCCACAAAATTCCCTTAAGCCAAAACCTAATCCAGAGCACGGACTAACTCTCTTCAATTCTGTGAAGGGTGAGGGAGGTGAGGAAGCTTCATAAGAAAAGTTTGAAGCGAGCAGAGATCAGTTCATGAGGTTTAGGGAAAAAAGCCATCTCTATAACATAAAAGTACAGAGGAAAGCAGCAAGTGCTGATATAGAAGCTGCAGCAAGTTATCCAGAAGATCTAGCTAAGATCCTTGATGAAGGTGGCTACACTAAACAAGAAATTTTCATTGTAGACAAAACAGCCTTCTATTGGAGAAGAGGCCATCTAGGACTTCAGAGCTAGAGAGGAGAAGTCAATGCCTAGCTTCAAAGGTTCAAAGGACAGGTTGACTGTCTTCTTAGGGGTTAATGCAGCTGGTGACTTTAAGCTGAACTAAGTGCTTATTTACCATTCTGACAATTCTAGGGCCCTGAAGAATTATGCTAAACCTATTCTGTCTGTGCTCCAGAAATGGAGCAACAAAGCCTAGATGACAGCACATCTGTTTGCAACATGAATTACTAAATATTTTAAGCCCACTGTTGAGACTTACAGCTCAGGAAAAAAACCTTCCTTACAAGACAGTACTACTCATTGACAATGCACCTGGTCACCCAAGAGCTCTGATAGAAGATGTACAGAAGATTAATGTTGTTTTTACACCTGCTAACACAACATCCATTCTGCAGTCCATGGATCAAGAAGTAATTTTGTCTTTTAAGTCTTACTCTTTGTGAAATATATTTCATAAGGCTATAGGTATCACAGGTAGGGATTCTTCTGATGGATCTGGGCAAAGTAAATGAAAACTTCTGGAAGGTACACACTATTCTAGATCCATTAAGAATATTAATGATTCATGAAAAGAGGTCAAAATACCAACATTAACAGACTTTAGAAGTTTTTTCCAACACTCATGAATGACTTTGAGAGGTTCAAAATTTCAGTGGAGGGAGTCACTGCAGATGTGGTAGAAAAAGAAAGAGAACTTGAATTAGATGTGAAGAAGGCTGAAGATGGGACTCAATTGCCGTAATCTCAAAATAAAATGTAAATGGTTGAGGAGCTGCTTCTTCTGGATGAGCAAAGAAAGTGGTCTCTTGAGATAGACTCTACTCCCAGAAAAGACACTGAACGTTGTGGAAATGACAACAAAGGATTTAGAACGTTATATAAACTTGGTTGATAAAGCAGTGGCAAGGTCTGAGAGGGTAAACTTTAATTTTGAAAGTTCTACTGTGAGTAAAATGCTTTCAAACAGCATCACGTGCTACACAGAAATCTTACATGAAAGGAAGAGTCAGTGGATGAGCCAAACTTCATTACTGTCTTATATTTTTAAATTTCCACAGCCACCGTAACCTTCATCAACCATCACCCTGATCAATCAGCAGCCATCAACATGAAGGCAAGACCTTCCCCCAGCAAAAAGATCGTGACCTGCTGAAGGATCAGATGATCATTACCATTTCTTAACAAAGTATTTTTTATTTAAGGTATGTATATTGTTTGTCTTAGACACAATGTTATTGTATACTTAATAGACTACAGTATAATGTAAACATAACTTTTATATGCACTGGGAAACCAAAAAAATTGTGTGACTCATTTTATTGTTATACTAATTTTACTGCAGTAGTCTGGAACCAAACCTACAGTATCTTAGAAGTATGCCTATATCTACACACATAAATGCACATAGAGACCATCTGGCAGTGCAGGGGTGAGCTTGCATTTGAGACAACATAAGCAAGACCTGAATTAGAGCATTTTAAGAACCTCCAACATTAAAATTGGAGCATTTTTCTACATGAAGTATTCTCACTCCTAGTTACACGGTAGAAGAATAAAACCAAGTTAATGGATAAATTTTATACTTTGAATTGTTTAAACTACCAACACACAGTAGTAGTGAAAGTACTAGCCAGTTCTCCCACACTCTCAAATAAAGTGTGCACCTGACTCATACAACAAAGCTATTCAGGGCTCCATCCAAGAAGCCAAGAAGTTTTTCCAAGAAGTTTGATGCCTGTTGGCTACAGAGACCCTGAAGGAGAGTTGCAACTGTTTTATGAAAGCAATGAGAGGGCACAGCAAACTGGACCACTGTACATATTGAGACAATGCTGGGGACCTTGTTAGGAGTGAGTCAAGGATACTGCAGGAGTGCACAGAGACCTGAGCATAAGACAAAGACAGCAATTATTCTCCAAGTTACTACAGCCAAGAAGCGACAAAGTTGTCTCAGGCCACCCAGAATGCCAAGTGCCCTTTGAAGAAAAAGAATGGGAGAAGGACACTTTGCTATCCTCAGGACCCTCTTGACCACACCCAAAAAATATGAAGTTCCAGTGGGAATCCAGTAAGATTCAAAGGCTTTCCCGACGACAGGGGATCTCGCTCCTTCTGTCTATCAAAACTTCCCACACTCAAGTTTTATTCTTCAGTTTAAGTCTATCAATCCTATTAAAATGTAAATGTTCTGAGTTTGGATTTGAACTTAACCTGGTGTATTCAATATGGAACTCAAGGGGACATGGAGGTCAGTGACTTACTAGAGTGGAGTTAAGCAATAAAGAAAAGACTTCCTGTGGGTGGAGGACCACAGGGGTATAAACTGTTCTCCCAAGGAGTAGAAAGTGGCCTCTTACATCACCAGACCCACGGTCTCTCCTTCACAATGTTGTGAAATCATACTTGACACTCTGATTTCATTTTCCAAAATAACTTATAACAGAAGCTGTAACAGTTCATTATTTTTCTTCTGATGAAAGCTACAATGTAATGATTTTCAAGAAAAAATACTAATCTTTCTTAGTTACACAATAAAGTATTTTGTTACTATTCTTCATGTGTTAGAATGTAATGAGAAAACATTTTGGAATGATTTGAGTTTATTGTAATTATTGTTCATCCTGAAAGCTTGGATGAGTGCAGGTGACAAGATCTAACTTGTTTCTGCTTAAACTGGGACAGGTTTTAAATTAGGTCCCCCAAGATGAAAGGCTAATGCCTCAAAGACCAATATATGTTTAAGCATTTTTAATGTAAAAGCAACGTGTAAAAGAAAACAATTTTTAATCGTTAGCAACATGAGTAAACATACATAAAGAATGCAGCTTCTTTGTCCAAAACAATCATTTCGACAAGGAGAAGTACAAAAATATGAATCCGGTAGAAAAGTGAATCTTCCCCATTAGGGTTTTCAACAAAATAGGTTTTGCCTCTTTCCTCCCCTCATACCAAGCTCTGACTCCATTTTTCCGAGCGCTCACCAATAAGAAATAACTCAGAAATTTAAAAATATATAACAAATCTTTACCCAATATAAACCCAGTTGTGAATTGATATTCTAATAGTAACAATATGCTCTGTATTTTTGATAATGCCAAACTGAAGCTTGGCAAACGTCCAGGGCAGGGAGAAACAGTGGGCACGGGCATGAGCTATGTTTCTGTTTATATTCCCTTCCCAAAGCTATGATTTAAGCAGGGGATTCTGCCTTAATCACAGACACTTAGTAAATGAAAGTGGCTTATATATCTCAAGTAAGTTTGAATCTCTTTGGTCTGGCAGAAAGTCAAGCTTCCCAAATATTTTTATGTAGAACCATCTCCAGTCACATAAAAGGCATAATTAGACAATCAAATAGAGATCTTTAAGAGTATATAAAGAACATCTGAGTAATTTGTTAACTAGCTGATATTTAGTCCTCCAGTTATAATACAGGCTTTATGTAACATACATTTTAGAACTAGTATAATATAGGTTTTATGTGATATACATTTATAATGAGTACATATGGTATATATTTTATAACTAGCACAAGTATGCATGTGGTATTCATTTTATAACTAGTATAATATAGATTTTTGTGTTATACATTTTATAACTAGTACATATTATAACAATAGTCCATGCTGTAGTATACTATGGCATGTAATATCAAGAGTTTTGAAGATAAATAACAAAGATTATATAATCTCATATTCTTTCATCAGTAAAAAAGCTATAATGTTAAGAAAATACTTCAATAAGCTACACTCAGTATTGTTTCCTATCTGGAAAAAAAATGAAATACTGTAAAATTTATATTCCAAACAGAACAGAATCTGGTTCAGGCCAGTACCAGATAGGTTTGGAAATGCTTTCAGATAAGCATCTAGCTCTGAATCTCTGAACTCTACAATATCAACCATTTTTATAAGCCTGTTGATACATTCAGATACTTAAATAAGATACAGCCTTCCGATGCCTAACCACAAGATATATACATGCAGAAAATGAGGGGGGAAAGGTCACCAAGGAATGATATAGATTATACCAGAAACTGATCCATGAGCTATAATTGGGAAGCTGAAGATGATTTACATGTTTAAGGACCAGATGATTCACAATAGAGGATAAGCTTTATTTATGCACAGTCATTAGCATTTTCTGAATAATATGAACATAACCTTCCACATTAGAAAGGTGACTTTTGATTCTCAAGAAGAGATTTAAAAATCTGTTTGGGGCCAAGTGTGATGGCTCATGCCTGTAATCCCAGCACTTCGGGAAGCCAAGGCAGGAGGATAGCTTGAGGCCAGTAGTTCAAGACTAGTTGGGCAACATAGCAAGACCCCAACTCTACAAAAAACTTTTAGAAATTAGCCAGGCATGGCAATGTGCATCTGTAATCATAGCTACTTGGGAGGCTGAAGCAGGAGGATCACTTAAGTCCAGGAATTCAAGGCTGCAGTGAGCCATGATCATGCCACTACACTCCAGCCTGGGCAACAGAGTGAAACTCTAAAAAAAACAAATTAGATTTTAAAATAATTTTAAAAATTAAAAAAATCTGTTTGGTCCCTAGCCATAGGAACAAGGCTAGATTATTCCTCTCTCTAAAGCCATTGAAACTGGCCTTTGTCCAGCTGGAAAATGCAAACTAGGATAACCAATTCAGATGCAAATGCACCACATTCCACATAGAAGTGGTTTAATAAAGCAATATTGGCTTTCATGAAGAGATCAGATCAAGATGGTAAATGCAGTATTCCTGCTGCCTCCCTATCAGGGCTGGCTCTGTGGACATGTGGCATGTGTAGCCCCACTGGGACACACACTCAGGAAGAACCTCGCAATTGCTTTAATGTTTCGCTATCACCGTCATGATATTCATAAGAATTTTTTCTTTGAACCTGTGTTTTGCAAGTGAAGACTGATAGGACAATGGAGCACCCATGTGAACAGAGGAAGCACACACACTCAGGCAGCAGTGCACACACACACACACACACACCACATAGACTCACACCCGGAGATACAGCAGTCAGCAGCAACTGGAACAGCTGGCCTAGCCTCATGGGACTCACTAACATCCTGGGGGCAGGCTGGGGTGATGCAGAGCTTGAGGGGGCAGCCACACTCAGACCTGGGCCCAGATTGGTGGTAGCATGGTGGTGATGGTGGCAGGTGCAGCAGAAGCAGCCCCATTAGTGTCCCTGTCCCAAGACAGGTGAGACTCTATGTCCCAGGGTTGGGAGCACCGGTGGGATGCCAGCTTGCCATTCCATCCTTGGAGCCCAACCCTGTGCATCAGCACAAATACTAACCCTCCAGCCTGAGAGTCCGGCTGGGAACTGCCACTTATCAAACAGTAAACCCTGTTAGTAAACAATTACCAAGAAAAAGTACACATGAACATTACACAATAAAACATATCAGAGAGTTATTATGTGTTCAAAGAGGTATTACTAATTTTGAAAATTGCGGCAATGTTGCAAAACAAATATCCACAGGCTTAGAAATAGAAAATAAATGCAAAGATTGTCACATTCAATGGAAAATAACACTATTTTTATATAAAGCTTTAGATAAATTTTTAACAAAGACAATTACCTCATTAAGTTCTCATTAAAATTGAAGATGTAATGATAGAGTGCACAAAATGGCATTGTGAATTATATACAATCATTATACCGCCTTTAATTCCTTGTACAGACCTCCACCAATTCCAAAAATAGCAGAGGAAATGTCAAACTATCATTGTATAAATTAACAAAATTAAATTTGGAGTTACACAAAACCGATTTGTATGAAGAGTTAAATCTATTTAGAAAAACTATTCCTTAAGAGTCATCAGCTATCGATACATTAAAATTTGTATTTCAAAATAATTCATCAAAAGTTAATCCCAATGTTGCATAGCACTAAAATACTTTTAACAGGTCCAATGACAGTTGTATCCAAAAAATCTCCTCCTCACAATAAAAAATTATCTAAAATTATTTGTGATCTCGCATTTGTCAGGACCAACTCGTGTTATTTTTTAATTATATCAATTGAAAACAAAATTTCTAGAAGTATAAGTTTTGATGACTTAATAAATGAATTTGCAGAAAAGTAAAATTCTTACGTTCAATGAAGATGTCTTCTTAAAGAATTACTATTTATTTGCTACATAGAAGTATGATACCTGTATTAATTTCATAGAGCTGCTGTAACAAATTACCACAAACTGGGCAAACTACACCAACACAAATTCATTCTGTCACAGTTCTGGAGGCCAGAAGTCCAAAATCAAGGTGTCAGTAGGGCGGTGCTCTCTCTAAAGGTTCTACCCTTCCTTGCCTGTTCCAGCTTCAGGTGGCTTCAGGTGTTCCCTGGCTAGTGACAGCATAACTGCAATCTCTGCCTCTGTCTTCACACGGCCTTCTCCTCTGGGTGTCTCTGTGTCCTCTCCTCTGCTTCTCAGGACACTAGTTATTGGATTTAGTGCCTACTTTAATCCAGAGTGACTTCACATTAATCCAATTACATCAACAAAGACCCTGTATCTAAATAAGTTTGCATTCTGAGGTTCTGAGTGGATATGAATTTTGGCAGACAGTATTCAACTCACTACAACACCAAAAATGTTATTTTTTGCAATCGTACAGTTTACGTTGCTCCTCATCCATCACTATTACCCCTATTATGTTTTATAAGTGATAAACATTTTTAAAGAAAAAAGCTTTATTATTTTTCAGTTTTGCAAGATGAAAAGAGTTCTGGAGCTGGACAGTGGCAATGGTTGTACAACAATGTAAGTGTAATTAATGCCATTGAGCTGAATGATTAAGATGGTAAATTTTATACTATATGTACTTCACCATAATTTAAAAGATTAAAAAACTAAAAATATCAAAAAGAGGAGAAGAAATAATGTTTTAAACACAGATTAAAAAGTGTTAGCAATTTTTGCCTGACGGCAAAGTAAAATTTTTTTTTAAGTTTCCAGTTGAGGGGAAGAATGATGTTTTACAGGGAAATTTAGTGACTTAGGAAAATGCTAGTGATTTTTGTTAGTAAAATATCATAAAGAAAAAACTTTATATTATAGTACGTTTAACGACACTACAAGATGTCCTGCTTTTTAACTTTGCACTAGATTCTGCAAATTATGTAGCGTGCCCTATTTCCTGTCTTATTCCAAAGTCCTAGATGTCCAAAAACATGAAAAAAATGGCCAGGAGCAGTGGCTCATGCCTGTAATCCCAGCACTTTGGGTGGCCAAGGCGGGCCGATCACCTAAGGTCGGGAGTTCGAGAACAGCCTGACCAACATGGAGAAACCCCATCTCTACCAAAAATACACAGTTAGCCAGGCGTGGTGGCACATGCCTGTAATCCCAGCTACTCGGGAGGCTGAGGCAGGAGAATCACTTGAACCCATGAAGCGGAGGTTGTGGTGAGCTGAGATGGTGCCATTGCACTCCAGCCTGGGCAACAAGGGTGAAATTCCATCTCAAAAAAAAAAAAAAAAAAAAAATCTTAGCTGTTTTTGAGTAACAATGAAGAGGTACCTAAGTCTATGAAGAATTATAAAAAAGATGAAAATAGATGAGATTGTATTTTTAAAATGCAAAAATGTGTGTGTGGGATATCTACTATAAAGGGTGAAAGAGGATCCAGGGTACTCCAAGTCGAAATCTGCAGATACAAGAGTTGGGGGACCTAAGTAGAAACCGCCAGACTTGTTGACTTATGCACACTCTCTTCTTTATTCTCGCTAAACCAAGCAGAGTGCAAGAAAAGTATACAACCCGAGTCGGGAGCAGGGAACATTAGAGCTTCCAGACTAGGGTTAAAGAAGGATCTCAGGAGGCAAACACCACTTAGGAGAAACAAACTAGTCACTGGTTCATTTCACAGCACAATAGCCTTCTTCTACCAGCCTCCTGCAATTTCTGAAGACAGGCTGAAGGGAACTGATAAGACTTTCATAAACTTGGCTCTCAGATAACATAGATAAATACAGAAAATGTTTACCAAACATGTGAAGAATGCTGACATAAAAAGAGTCACCAAACTAAACCAAAGAATAACTTCCATCTGCCAAAGCTGGACAAATTGAGAAAGCAAACAAATAAACCTACAGAATATATGTAACCAATGTCCTTATAAGATGTGAGAGAATATAGAAACCACGGGGGAAAATTAAAATTTTAATCCTAGAGTTTAAAAAGATCAATAGATGGAGAAAATGGCTGAATGGATACAGCTGTTTTAATTATGTAACAATAATGTTATTTTAACATTATTACAATGCACACACTAGAAAGTTCCCTAGTGTTCCTTCCAAGTTAATGTCTGCCCTGCTCTCTCCCGACAAAACTGGGAAACCACTACTCTGATTTCTATCACTATGGATTACTGTATGGGGATACAGTAGAAAGTAACATTAAAAACAGAAAAAGCAGTTAAAAATTCCCCAAAAGTATGTACAAAAGGAAAAAATTTAAAAACTTATGAAAGATAAGTTAAAGAGACATAAAAGATATCTCCCAGTTTATCAATGAATGTCTACTACAGTTCCAAAAAGAGAGGAAAAAGAAATCATTACACTTCAGCTTAAAAGAAGCCTTTGAGTCCTCGGCAAGATGAATAAAATAGACTACAATTAAGCCCAACATGGAAAAATTCAGAAAGCTGAGAATAAAGAGAAAAGTCTTACCAGAAGACTGGTAAGAAGAATGTGGGAAACAGATAATGCACTTTGATAAAAGAATGAGACTTATACTGGACTTATCTTCTAGTAATATCAGATGAAAAAAGACAATAGAACAATGTTTCCCAAGATCGGAGGGAAAATCATTTTGAGCCTAAAATACTAAAACTAAATTATCCAAGTATAAGCATGAAAAAAGAGCATTTTCAGACTCAGAAAGTTCTGAATGAATTACAAAAGGATGTTCTCTAGCAAGAAGAAAATTTAATCCAAACATAAGGAATCAGTTATAATAATCAATAATTTAAGTGATGATTACAAAAAACATTTAACAAGAATCTAACCCTTTAGATGATATCTCTGAGAAACATGAGGTAGGATGACGGAAGAAAAAAAGTTGAAAAAAACAGTAAAAAGAACTAAATTTTTGATGACATCTCTGGAAGATCATGTGGTAGGGAGAGGAGAAACTGGAGAGGAGTAAAAGTGAATATTCTAGTGTTATTTGTGGGAGAATATAAATACAGACTGATTCATTGATAAAAAGGCAAATCAAAGTTTAAAGATGTTCATTAAAAGTGTAAGAGCAACCATTCAAAGAATCAAAATAGGATATTTAACTTCCAAACCACTGAAGAAGAAAAATAGATCAAAGAGACTTTGGTCAGTCTAAAACTGCCTGAAAATAAAAGAACACAAATGAAAACATAAAACAAAAAATAAGTAACATGAATGAATCCAAATATTTTGTGAATGTAATGGGTTTGCTATATCCTATGACAAAACATAGACTTTCAGCTTAATTTTTTAAATGTAACTACATATCGATTAAGAGACATTTCTATGAATAACAAAGATTAAAAATAGAGATTAGGTATGGGAATCATGGCGGATGGGAGGGAGGACTAGATTGCAGCCTGGACAGAGCAGCACACGGAGGCTTATATTGTAAATTTTAGCTCCAGATTGACTGCAAGAACAAACCAGCAATCCTGAGAGGACCCACAGACCCTCTGAAGGAAGCGGACTGCTCCTGCAGGACCGAGTAGACACCCCAAATACTGTGAGTGCCCCAACTGTGCAAGTGGGAAACAGAGGTTCTCCTCTCACAAACAGACACCCCCACTGGAAAAGCTGAAGGTCTGTTTGTGGGAGAAATTTCCGACTTTACCTGGATCTGAGTCAAGTCAGAGAGCCGAGCAAAAGACAGGGGTAGAGGAAGCAGCAGAAAGGCCCTGGGAGTTCACTGCGTCCCCAAGCAGCCCATTCCTGCCTGGCACAACAGGGATCCATCAGGAGGGTGGCTAGATAGCGTTCGATATTTCTTTCTAGAGAAATTAGGAAGCATTTTTCAAACATATGCGACACACTTCTTGAATACATTTCAGTAGAAGACTAGCTTTTGAGAGAATGAAGAAAAATAACAACATTCTAATTATGAAATTAGATATTTTTCCAAAGAGGTGGATATTTTTCCAAAGAGCAGATGGAAAAAAATCCAAGCAGTGATGTTACCAGTAACCAAACAAGATGAAACAGGGTGCAAATCCCAAATTGAGAAGTGCATAGCTAAAGGCAAAAGAGGAAGATCCCCATAAAAAGAGAAAAGGATAAGAATCAGACAGAAATATTGTCCAAGCAAATGCTGCCAAACTGAAAAGGAAATCCCACAGGTGGTTATCAAAAAGATATTAAGCTACAAGGCAGAATTTCTCAGCTTTGATGAGACAACAGCCTTTCCAGAGGCTTCCACATTTGCTCAATCAGTTAACAGGCAGGGAGGCCTACTCAGCTGTTTCAGAGTCATCATGGGCTGTGGGGCAGGTTTCTCTTCAAGGATATTCATCTCCTGGAGGGTCCTCCCACTCCTGCCTAACGTTCTGAAGGCCACCTCTCAATCAACTTGACCTGGTCTCAGTCTAGTTACCCCAGAGCTAACCCAAATATTAATTTTTACATACTTGATTAATAGATAATTTTGATCAATGTCATACTCATTTGTATTTTTGTTTTGTTTTGTGTGTTTTCTGTCTTACTCATTCAATCACTTATTTATTTTCATTTAATCTTAATTTTATGTTCAGGGGAATATGGGCAGGTTTGTTATATAGGTAAATTGTGTGTCATGGGGGTTTGTTTTACAAATGGTTTTGTCACCCAGGTAATAACCACAGTACCTGATAGGTAGTTTTGTGATCCTATCATTCCTCTACCCTGTACCCTCAAATAGGTTCCAGTATCTGTTGTTCCCTTCTTTGTGTCCATGGGTACTCCATGTTCAGCTCCCACGTATAACTGAGAACATATGGTATTTGATTTTCTGTTCCTGCATTAGTTCACTTAGGATTACAACCTTGAGCTCCATCCATATTGCTACAGAGGACGTAATCTTGTTCTTTTTTATGACTACGTAATATTCCATTGTATACATGTACCACATTTTCTTTATCAATTCTACCATTGATGGGCATTTAGGGTTGATTCCATGACTTTGCTACTGTGAATAGTGCTGCAGTGAACACACATGTGCATGTATCCTTATGGTAGAAGGATTTATGTTCCTTTGGGTATAACCAACAGCAAGATCACTGGGTCAAATGACACTTCCATTTTAAGTTCTTTCAGAAATCACCACACTGCTCTCCACAGTGGCTGAACTCATCTATATTTTCACCAGCAGTATATAAGCATTCCCTATTCTCTGTAACCTCACCAGTGTCTGTTATTTTTTGACTTTTTAATAATAGCCATTCAACTGGTCTGTTCTGGTATCTCATGGGATTTTCATTTGCATTTCTCTAATTATTGTGATGTTGAGCATTTTTTATATGCTTGTGGGGTGCATATATGTCTTCTTTTGAAAAGTATCTGTTCATGTACTTTGCCCACTTTATAACAGGATTGATTGGTTTTTGCTTGTTAAATTTTCTATAGATTCTAGATGTTAGACCTTTGTCAGATGCATAGTTTGAAAACATTTTCTCCCATTCTACAGGTTGTCTACTTACTCTATTGATGGTTTCTTTCACTGTGCAGGAGCTCTTTCCATTGTTAGGTCTCATTTGTCAATTTTTGTTTTTGTTGCAATTGCTTTCAGTATCTTTGTCATAAAATCTTTGCTAGGGCCTATGTCCAGAATGGTATATCCTAGGTTATCTTCCAGGGGTTTTGTAGTTTTCAGTTTTAAATTTAAGTCTTTATTCCATCTTGAGTTGATTTTTGTATATGATGTAAGGAAGGGGTTCAGTTTCACTCTTTTGAATATGGCTAGCCAGTTATCCCAGCACCATTTATTAAATAGGAAGTCCTTTCCCCATTGCTTGTTTTTGTCAACTTTGTTGAAGATCAAATGGTTTTAGGTATGTGGCTTTATTTCTGGGCACTATTATGTTCCATTGGTCTATGTGTCTGTTTTTGGTACCAATACCATGCTGTTTAGGTTACTGTAGCCTTGTAGTATAGTTTTAAGTTGGTTAACATCATGGCCACAACTTTGTTCTTTTGCTTAGGATTGTCTTAGCTATTCAAGCTCTTTTTCAGTTCCATATAAATTTTAGTTTGATAGGAATAGCATTGAATCTGTAAATTGCTTTGGTCAGTATGACCATTTTAACTATATTGTTTCTTCCTATCTATGAGCATGGGATGCTTTTCCACTTGTTGTGCTATCTCTGATTTCTTTGAGCAGTGTTTTGTAGTTCTCACTGTACAGATCTTTCACCTCTCTGGTTAGCTGTATTCCTTGGTATTTTATTCTTTTTGTGACTATTTTGAATGAGATTTTCTTCTTGATTTGGCTCTCTTAATTTGTTGAGAGTTTTTAAAATGAAGAGATGTTGAATTTTATCAAAAGCCTTTTCTGCATCTATTAAGATGATCACGTAGTGTTTGTTTTTAGTTCTGTTTATGTAGTGAATGACATTTATTGATTTGTATATGTTGAGCCAACTTTGTATGCCAGGGATAAAACTTACTTGATCATGGTGTATTAGCTTTTTGTGCTGCTGGACTCAGTTTACTAGTACTTTGTTGAGGATTTTTGCATCTATGTTCATCAAGGATATTGGCCTGATGTTTTATTTTCTATGTGTGTGTATGTGTGTGTGTGGTGTCTCTGCCAGATTTTGGTATCAAGATTATGCTGGCCTCATAGACTGAGTTGGGGAGGAATCCCTCCTCCTCAATACTTTTGAGTAGTTTCAATATGAATGGTACCGGCCCTTATTCATACATCTGGTAGAATTTGACTGTTAATCCATCTGGTCCTGGGCTTTTTCTGGTTGGCAGGCTTTTTATTACTGATTCAGTTTTGGAGCTCATTATTGTTCTGTTCAAGAATTCAGTTGCTTCCTGGCTCATTCTTGGGAGGCTGTATGTTTCCAGAAATTTATCCGTTTCTTCTAGGTTTTCCAGTTTGTGAGCATAGAGGTGTTCATAGTAGTCTCTGAGAGCTTTCTGTATTTCTGTGGGGTTGGTGATAATATCTCCTTTGTCATTTCTAATTGTGCTTATTTGGATCTTCTATCTTTCTTCTTTATTAGTTTAGCTAGTAGTCTATCAATCCTATTTGTTCTTTCTAAAACCAAACTCCTAGATTCATCAATCTTTTGTATGGTTTCTTGTGTCTCAATTTCCTTCAGTTCAGCTCTGATTTTTGGTTATTTCTTGTCTTTTGCTAGCTTTGGGGTTAGTTTACTCTTCTTTGTCTAGTTCCTCTAGGTTTGATGTTAGGTTGTTAATTTGAGGTATTTCTAACTTTTATGTGAGCAGTGAGCACTATAAACTTCCTTACTGATACTACTTTAGTTGTCTCGTAAAGATTCTGTTATGTTGTGTCTTTGTTCCCATTAGTTTCAAAGAATTTCTTGATTTCTGCCTTAATTTTATCGTTTGCTCAAAAGTTATTCAGGATAAGCTTGTTTAATTTCCATATAATTGTATGGTTTGAACAATTTTCTGAGTATTAATTTTTATTTTTAATGCACTGTGGTCTGAGAGTATATTTGATGATTTCAGGTTTCTTTAATTTGCTGAGAATTATTTTATGGCTTATTGCATGGATAATTTTAGAATAGGTGCCATATACAGATCAGAAGAATGTACATTCTGTTGTTTTTGGTGGAGGGTTCTGTATATTTATGTTAGGCCAATTTGGTGAAATGTCAAGTTCAGGACCTGAATATCTTTGTTAGTTTTCTGCCTTGTTGATCTATCTAATACGGCCAGTGGGGTGTTGAAGTCTCCCACTATTATTTTGTGGTTATCTAAGTCTCTTCACTCTAAGAACTTGCCTTTTCAATCTGGGTGCTCCTGTTTTGGATGCATATATATTTAGGATAGTTAGGTCTTGTTGAACTGAACTTTTCACTATCATGTAATTCCCTTCTTTGTCTGTTTAAACTATGGTTGGTTTGAAGCCTGTTTTGTCTGAAATAAGTACAGCAACCTCTGTTTTGTTTTGTTTGTTTTCCATTTGTTTGTAGATTTTTCTCCATCCCTGTACTTTGAACCTATGAGTATCATTGCATGTAAGATGGGTCTTTTGTAGGCAGCATACAGTTGGGTCTTATTTCTTTATCCAACTTGCCACTCTGTGCCTTTTAATTGGGGATTTTAGCCCATTTACACTCAAGGTTAATATTGATATGTGCAAGTCTGTTCCTATCAGCATGTTGTTAGCTGGTTATTATGCAGACTTGATTGTGTGGTTGCTTTATAGTGTCAATGGTCTATGAGTATTTTTGTGGCAGCTAGTAACAATCTTTCCTTTCCATATTTAGCACTTCCTTAAGGACTTCTTGTAAGACAGGTCTGATGGTAGCAAATATCCTAAGCATTGAAGGATATCCTTGCCTGAAAAGGCTCTTATTTATCCTTCATTTATGAAATTTACTTTCACTGAACATGAAATTCTTGGTTGGAACTTATTTTCTTTAAGAATGCTGAGCACAGAGCTCAGTGGAGCCAAGATGGCCGAATAGGAACAGCTCCAGTCTATAACTCCCAGTGTGAGTGACGCAGAGGACGGGTGATTTCTGCATTTCCACCTGGGGTACCGGGTTCATCTCACTAGGGAGTGCCGAACAGTGGGTGCAGGACAGTCGGTGCAGCGCACCGTATGCGAGCCGAACCAGGGCGAGGCATTGCCTCACTCGGGAAGCACAAGGGGTCAGGGAGTTCCCTTTCCTAGTCAAAGAAAGGGGTGACAGACGGCACCTGGAATATCAGGTCACTCCCACCCTAATACTGCACTTTTCCAACAGGCTTGGAAAACGGCACACCAGAAGATTGCGTTCCGCACCTGGCTCGGAGGGTCCCATGCCCACAGAGTCTAGCTGATTGCTAGCACAGCAGTCTGAGATCAAACTGCTAGGCGGCAGCAAGGCTGGGGGAGGGGCGCCCACCATTGCCCAGGTTTGCTTAGGTAAACAAAGCAGCCAGGAAGCTCGAACTGGGTGGAGCCCACCACAGCTCAAGGACGCCTGCCTGCCTCTGTAGGCTCCACCTCTGGGGGCAGGGCACAGACAAAAAGTCAGCAGTAACCTCTGCAGACTTAAATGTCCCTGTCTGACAGCTTTGAAGAGAGCAGTGGTTCTCCCAGCACCCAGCTGGAGATCTGAGAACGGGCAGACTGCCTCCTAAAGTGGGTCCCTGACCCCCGAGCAGCCTAACTGGGAGGCATCCCCCAGTAGGGACAGACTGACACCTCACTCGGCCGGATACTCCTCTGAGACAAAACTTCCAGAGGAACGATCAGACAGCTGAATTTGTGGTTCACGAAAATCCACTGTTCTGCAGCCACCGCTGCTGACACCCAGCCAAACAGGGTCTGGAGTGGACCTCTAGCAAACTCCAACAGACCTGCAGCTGAGGGTCCAGTCTGTTAGAAGGAAAACTAACAAACAGAAAGGACACCCACACCAAAAACCCATCTGTACATCACCATCATCAAAGACCAAAAGTAGAAAAAACTACAAAGATGGGGAGAAAACAGAGCAGAAAAACTGGAAACTCTAAAAAGCAGAGCACCTCTCCTCCTCCAAAGGAACGCAGTTCCTCATCAGCAACAGAACAAAGCTGGACAGAGAATGACTTTGACGAGTTGAGAGAAGAAGGCTTCAGACGATCAAACTACTCCGAGCTACGGGAGGAAATTCAAACCAATGGCAAAGAAGTTAAAAACTTTGAAAAAAAATTAGACGAATGTATAACTAAAATAACCAATGCAGAGAAGTGCTTGAAGGAGCTGATGGAGCTGAAAGACAAGTTTCGAGAACTACGTGAAGATTGCAGAAGTCTCAGTAGCCATTGCAATCAACTGGAAGAAAGGGTATCAGTGATGGAAGATGAAATGAATGAAATGAAGCGAGAAGGGAAGTTTAGAGAAAAAAGAATAAAAAGAAACGAACGAAGCCTCCAAGAAATATGGGACTATGTGAAAAGACCAAATCCACGACTGACTGGTGTACCTGAAAGTGACGGGGAGAACGGAACCAAGTTAGAAAACACTCTGCAAGATATTATCCAGGAGAACTTCCCCAATCTAGCAAGGCAGGCCACCATTCAGATTCAGGAAATACAGAGAACACCACAAAGATACTCCTCAAGAAGAGCAACTCCAAGACACATAATTGTCAGATTCACCAAAGTTGAAATGAAGGAAAAAATGTTAAGGGTGGCCAGAGAAAAAGGTCGGGTTACCCACAAAGGGAAGCCCGTCAGACTAACAGTTGATCTCTCGGCAGAAACTCTACAAGCCAGAAGAGAGTGGGGGCCAATATTCAACATTCTTAAAGAAAAGAATTTTCAACCCAGAATTTCCTATCCCGCCAAACTAAGCTTCATAAGTGAAGGAGAAATAAAATACTTTACAGACAAGCAAATGCTGAGAGATTCTGCCACCGCCAGGCCTGCCCTAAAAGAGCTCCTGAAGGAAGCACTAAACATGGAAAGGAACAACCGGTACCAGCCACTGCAAAAAACATGCCAAACTGTAAAGACCATCGAGGCTAGGAAGAAACTGCATCAACTAGCAAGCAAAATAACCAGCAAACATCATAATGACAGGATCAAATTCACACATAACAATATTAACTTTAAATGTAAATGGGCTAAATGCTCCAATTAAAAGACACAGACTGGCCAATTGGATAAGGAGTCAAGACCCATCAGTGTGCTGTATTCAGGAAACCCAGCTCTCGTGCAGAGACACACATAGACTCAAAATAAAGGGATGGAGGAAGATCTACCAAGCAAATGGAAAACAAAAAAAGGCAGGGGTTGCAATCCTAGTCTCTGATAAAATAGACTTTAAACCAACAAAGATCAAAAGAGACAAAGAAGGCCATTACATAATGGTAAAGGGATCAATTCAACAAGAAGAGCTAACTATCCTAAATATATATGCACCCCATACAGGAGCACCCAGATTCATAAAGCAAGTCCTGAGTGACCTACAAAGAGACTTAGACTCCCACACAATAATAATGGGAGATTTTAACACCCCACTGTCAACATTAGACAGATCAACAAGACAGAAAGTTAACAAGGATATCCAGGAATTGAACTCAGCTCTGCACAAAGTGGACCTAATAGACATCTACAGAACTCTCCACCCCAAATCAACAGAATATACAATTTTTTCAGCACCACACCACACCTATTCCAAAACTGACCACATAGTTGGAAGTAAAGCTCTCCTCAGCAAATGTAAAAGAACAGAAATTATAACAAACTGTCTCTCAGACCACAGTGCAATCAAACTAGAACTCAGGATTAAGAAACTCACTCAAGACCGCTCAACTACATGGAAACTCAACAACCTGCTCCTGAATGACTACTGGGTACATAACGAAATGAAGGCAGAAATAAAGATGTTCTTTGAAACCAACGAGAACAAAGACACAACATACCAGAATCTCTGGGACACGTTCAAAGCAGTGTGTAGAGGGAAATTTATAGCACTAAATGCCCACAAGAAAAAGCAGGAAAGATCCAAAATTGACACCCTAACATCACAATTAAAAGAACTAGAAAAGCAAGACCAAACACATTCAAAAGCTAGCAGAAGGCAAGAAATAACTAAAATCAGAGCAGAACTGAAGGAAACAGACACAAAAAAAACCCTTCAAAAAATTAATGAATCCAGGAGCTGGTTTTTTGAAAAGATCAACAAAATTGATAGACTGCTAGCAAGACTAATAAAGAAGAAAAGAGAGAAGAATCAAATAGATGCAATAAAAAATGATAAAGGGGATATCACCACTGATCCCACAGAAATAAAATCTAGCATCAGAGAATACTACAAATACCTCTATGCAAATGAACTAGAAAATCTAGAAGAAATGGATAAATTCCTTCACAAATACCCCCTCCCAAGACTAAACCAGGAAGAAGTTGAATCTCTGAATAGACCAATAACAGCCTCTGAAATTGTGGCAATAATCAATAGCTTACCAACCAAAAGGAGTCCAGGACCTGATGGATTCACAGCCGAATTCTACCAGAGGTACAAGGAGGAACTGGTACCATTCCTTCTGAAACTATTCCAATCGATAGAAAAAGAGGGAATCCTCCCTAACACATTTTATGAGGCCAGCATCATCCTGATACCAAAACCTGGCAGAGACACAACCAAAAAAGAGAATTTCAGACCAATATCCTTGATGAACATTGATGCAAAAATCCTCAATAAAATACTGGCAAACCGAATCCAGCAGCACATCAAAAAGCTTATCCACCATGATCCAGTGGGCTTCATCCCTGGGATGCAAGGCTGGTTCAACATATGCAAATCAATAAATGTAATCCAGCATATAAACAGAACCAAAGACAAAAACCACATGATTATCTCAATAGATGCAGAAAAGGCCTCTGACAAAATTCAACAACCCTTCATGCTAAAAACTCTGAATAAATTAGGTATTGATGGGACGTATCTCAAAATAATAAGAGCTATCTATGACAAACCCACAGCCAATATCATACTGAATGGGCAAAAACTGGAAGCATTCCCTTTGAAAACTGGCACAAGACAGGGATGCCCTCTCTCACCACTCCTATTCAACATAGTGTTGGAAGTTCTGGCCAGGGTAATCAGGCAGGAGAAGGAAATAAAGGGTATTCAATTAGGAAAAGAGGAAGTCAAATTGTCCCTGTTTACAGATGACATGATTATATATCTAGAAAACCCCATTGTCTCAGCCCAAAGTCTCCTTAAGCTGATAAGCAACTTCAGCAAAGTCTCAGGATACAAAATCAATGTACAAAAATCACAAGCATTCTCGTACACCAATCACAGACAGAGAGCCAAATCATGAGTGAACTCCCATTCACAATTGCTTCAAAGAGAATCAAATACCTAGGAATCCAACTTACAAAGGACGTGAAGGACCTCTTCAAGGAGAACTACAAACCACTGCTCAATGAAATAAAAGAGGATACAAACAAATGGAAGAACATTCCATGCTCATGGAATAATCAATATCGTGAAAATGGCCATACTATCCAAGATAATTTATAGATTCAATGCCATCCCCATCAAGCTACCAATGACTTTCTTCACAGAATTGGAAAAAACTACTTTAAAGTCCATATGGAACCAAAAAAGAGCCCGCATCGCCAAGTCAAAGTCAGGAAACAACAGGTGCTGGAGAGGATGTGGAGAAATAGGAACACTTTTACACTGTTGGTAGGACTGTAAACTACTTCAACCATTGTGGAAGTCAGTGTGGCGATTCCTCAGGGATCTAGAACTAGAAATACCACTTGACCCAGCCATCCCATTACTGGGTATATACCCAAAGGACTATAAATCATGCTGCTATAAAGACACATGCACACGTATGTTTATTGCGGCACTATTCACAATAGCAAAGACTTGGAACCAACTCAAATGTCCAACAACGATAGACCGGATTAAGAAAATGTGGCACATATACACCATGGAATACTATGCAGCCATAAAAAATGATGAGTTCATGTCCTTTGTAGGGACATGGATGAAACTGGAAAACATCATTCTCAGTAAACTATTGCAAGGACAAAAAACCAAACACCGCATGTTCTCACTCACAGGTGGGAATTGAACAATGAGAACACATGGACACAGGAAGGGGAACATCACACTCCGGGGACTGTTGTGGGGTGGGGGGAGGGGGGAGGGACAGCATTAGGAGATATACCTAACGCTAAATGACGAGTTAATGGGTGCAGCACACCAACATGGCACATGGATACATATGTAACAAACATGCACATTGTACACATGTACCCTAAAACTTAAAGTATAATAATAATAAAAAAAAAAATGCTGAGTATAGGCCACCCAATCTCTTCTGGCTTATAGGGTTTCTTCTGAAAGGTCCTCTGTTAGCCTTAAGGTGACCTGCCTCTTCTCTCTGGCTGCCTTTGACTTTTTTTTTTTCATTTTGATATTGGAGAATCTGATGACTATGTATTTGGGGATGATTTCCTTGTATAGTATCTCACAGAAATTCTCTGCATTTCCTGGATTTAAATGTTGGCCTCTCTAGCAATGCTGGGGAAATTTTCACGGATGAAATCCTCAAATATATTTTCTAAGTTCCTTCTTTTCTCTCTCTCTCTTTCGGGGACACCAATGAATCATAGATTTGGTCTCTTTGCATAATCCCATATTTTGCAGAGTTTTTGTTCATTCTCCTTTATTATTTTTCTTTATTTCTGTTTGTGTTATTTCAGAGAACTGATCTTTGAGCTCTAAGATTCTTTCCTCAGTTGGTCTAATCTGCTATTAATACTTGAAATAAAATACTTGTAGTGTGTTTTTAAGCTCTACCAGTTTAGTTTTTATTTTTAAATGGTCATTTTGTCTTTTATCTTCTGTATGATTTTATTGTATTTCTTAGATTCCTTCTATTGGGTTTTGACTTTCTCCTGAATGTTGATGATCTTCCTTTCTGTCCATATTCTGAATTCTATTTCTGACATTTCGGCCATTTCAACCCAGTTAAGAAACATTACTGGGAAACTAGTGTAGTTGTATGGAGGTAAGAAGATACTGTGGCTTTTTGAGTTGCCAGAGTTCTTCTGCTGGTTCTTTCTCATCTGTGTGGGCTGACGCTCCTTTATTCTTTGAAGTTGCTGTCCTTTGGCTTGGGTTTTTTGCTTTTATCTTCTTTGATACTACTGGGGGTTTGCTTGTGGTACAAGGTGGGTTCAGTCAACTGGTTTCTAGTCCTCTCCTGAGTCTTGAATGAGCTTCGTCCGATTACAGCCTCCATAGCCACATTTTTTTGTTGGGTGTTCTGGTCCACAAGGCTCCCTTGGGCAGGGGCTGCAGTTGGCAGACTGGCCATATTTTTGCCAGGTCAGCCCTAATATGTATGCTGTCTGAGTACTTGGTGGGGAAGCATGGGGTTGCACCTGCCCGCAGAGTTCAGATAGAAGTGGAACCACTGGAAGCTCCAGTGGGTATGGCCCATCTGGCTACAAGAGGTAGGGGTGGGTACAGTTGCCTTCCCTGCCCTTTGAGTGTTTTGGGGGCAACAGGAGGCTGCCCCACTCAGCAAATTGAGGCAGAAGTAGCACTGCTGGGCTGGAAGCTCTAGCAGGCATGGCTCACCTGGCTACAAGAGGCAAGGGTGGGTAGAGTGGCCCACCCTGTTGTCCAGGTGTTTCCTGGGACAACAAGATGCTGTATCCACTGGCGAAATTCAGACAGAAGCACAACCACTGGGCCAGAGGCTCTAGCAGGCATTTCTTGCCTGGCTACCAGCAGCAGGGGTGAGTGAGGTCACCCACCCTGCCGTCCAGGTGTTTCCCGGGACAACAGAAGGCTCTACCTTCCAGCTGAGTCCACACAGAGGCAGGATCACTGAGTTAAAGCTGGTGCCAAGCCCCGTTCACTGAGGTGGGGTAGAGTAATCTTACTGCTCCCAGGCACTGCGACTGCAGCCTCTATTGGGGCTATGGCACTGGTGCTGATCTTCTCTGGGTCCCAAGGCTTGTAGAGGTCCCAAGGCTTGAAAGTTGTCTTCACAAAATATCTGGATGGTTCTCCGCCTCAGTCTAGAAACATGGTGGGGGAGTGTGGAGGGTGAGATTCTCCCATTCCCAGTCTTGCACATGTCTCTACGGAGAGTGTGAATCTCCCAGTGCACTCTCTCACCTTTCTTGTGTTAAAGAGGTTCTCCTGGCTCCATGCTGAGCCCGGACAGGCTGGTGCCAGCTTCACTCCTCTTTTCTCTCTGTGTCCTGTGCCCCGCAAGAGCCTTGATAGGTCCCCATGTGGTTTCTCAGATTATCAGCCTGCCGATTCAGTGTTCCTAGCCCTTGCATTTCCTCTCCATGAGAGTTATGCACATGAGCTGCTTCTAGTCCACCAGCTTGGCCCAACCTCTATTTGCATTTTTAACAGGAGCAATTTATATATTTGTTAAATTTAAAGATATTCATAAACTGAAATCAGAAAATGAATGGGGATTTCTGTGTATGTCACAAATTTTTGATTCCCTCTTCCCCTACCAGAGTGCCCAGGCTAGCAAAGTCATAAACCATAGATAGAGAGAAGAAAGGAAACTCTCCAATGCTCTGAAGCCTTTGAAGTCATTTGACCCAACTACAAAAGCACTGGACCACACATGTGGGGATCTGAGTTCCAGTTCTGGCTTTGTCACGGACTAGTTGTGAAATATATTCCCATTCTATAATGTTCCAATGGTCTCATTTGTTTTAAAAAGACAGTTGAGTGGTACTAGAGAGCTAAAATTACAAATTTTTTTTATTATTTTTTATTTTAGAAAGAAGTTCTCACTCTGTTGCCCAGGCTGGAGCGCAGTGGTATAATCATGCCTCACTACAGCCTTGAACTCCTGAGCGCAAGCAATCCTCCCACAAGAAGCTAGAACCATAGGTGGATGCGACCATGCCAAGCTAACTTTCCTAAAATTTTTTTAGAGATAGGGTCTTATCATGCTACCAGGCTAGTCTCAAATTCAAAGCCTCAAGCGGTTCTCCCGCCGTGGCTTCCCAAAGCACTGAGATTACAAGCATGAGCCACTACACCCAGCCTGTCATTACAATTATATAAAACCAAAAATATATTGTCAACAGTTTAGAGGCAAGAATATTGACATATTAGCAGTGATTTTTCAATGATAACAGTCCTAGTTATTTACAGATTCCATATTTGCACATTTACTTGCTTGCTAAAATTTATTTGTAACTTCAAAATCAATTTTCATGATCTCTTGTAAACATTAAGGCAGCAAATTATGTGAGTCACCCAAATTGTATTCTCCCAGCAGAGGTCAAAAATGGGACTATCTTTTTGTTCCAGCTCGCATACTGTAAACAAGTATCCTTTTCTCCATCTAGACAATACCACATTTTTTATTTTTGTGCTTTTTATTGGTGATTCCCCTACTTAAAATGGCCCCAAGCATAGTGCTGAGGTGTCCTCTAGTGTTCCTAGTTGCAAGAATACTGGGATGTACCTTACAGAAAAAATATGTACGTTAGTTAAGCTTTGTTCTGATAAACTATAGTGTGGTTGGTCATGAGGTCAAGGTTAATACTCTATATATATACACATATATACATATATATATACACACAAATACATACATATATATAAGTATCTTTAAACAGAAACACACATAAAACAAGGTTATATATTAATCAATGGATGAAAATATTGTGAACAGAGATTGACAGGCAACTAACCTTGTATTTCTCCTAGAAGTAATGGTTCAATGTTTGCTGATGCAGTGTTCCAGGAGACTTTTATGGGATATAACTACCACAACTAAAAATCGACTATAAGGGAGAAAATTAGTGAATGTAGAGATCGCAGTGGAGAAGAAAGTAGGAAAGAGCTTTTAACTTTCTTGCCCAAACAAAGTTACCTTCTACATATTTACTACTCTCATTACTAATCGAGCTATTTTTCAAGGGCATGGCCACCCACAGAACCAGAAGAGCTAGGTTTGAGGTGGTTTTTACAATGCCACTTTAACAGCAAATGCAGGAGATGACATGCTTCCACCTGCCCTTGCAGGACAGTAGACTAGGAATCATATACAGGTAATGGGGAAAAAAAGGAAGACCAACAGAGCTGATAGAAAGTCCTGCCTTTAAATAAACAGGACACCCAAAAAAAAGTTGAAAACATGTGACTCTTTTGGCAATGCTGCAGCTACCAGAAAAGCCCAGTTAGCAATATCACTGTCACTCAGTACCCCTCGGATCCTGACAGATGTCCATGGACTTTTCTTCATGGCAACCAGCCCCTTCCCACAGATCAACTTTTAAAACCTCAGGCAGATGAAGACACAATTTTTTCTGAATACCAAGCTGTATAACTCCCCAGCGTCATCTATATCTCACTTCTCTTAAATTCTGGCTGTAGTGATCAGATAAGGCTTAAGACTACACAAAATTAATCATGAAAACTATACCAGACCCATAAGCCATAGGCCACTCTCCAGCCAAAAACAAACAAACAAACAAAAAAACACTTACATAAAAACTTTTAAAAAGAAGCAATGTTACCCATGATAATGGTGTTGCACTTAAATTGCTCAATACCACCTTTCTGCTTCACTACCTACAACACTCATGATTATTTGATGGGTCTGTAAAGGGTTATTTTCTGTATCTAGACATTTGCATTACAGTTAGATTTTAGAAATGTTTTTTCCAAGACTTACCATTAAAGAAGCAACAATAGGACGGGCGCAGTGGCTCACGTCTGTAATCCCAGCACTTTGGGAGGCCGAGACGGGCAGATCACGAGGTCAGGAGATCGAGACCATCCTGGCTAACACGGTGAAACCCCGTTTCTACTAAAAATACAAAAAAAAAATTAGCCAGGTGTAGTGGCAGGCACCTGTAGTCCCAGCTTCTCAGGAGGCTGAGGCAGGAGAATGGCATGAACCCGGGAGGCGGAGCTTGCAGTGAGCCGAGATCGCGCCACTGCACCCTGGGCAGCTGAGCGAGACTCTGTCTCAAAAAAAAAAAAAAAAAAAAAAAAAGAAGCGACAACAAAAATTGAGTCTCACACCTACAAGTTTACTTTGGTTGTTACTCTTTAGTCTGGCTGATATGTATCCAGGAAATTGTTATTTAAAAGAAAAAAAAATATTATGCTTTCATAAACTTATTACATTACCATTGTCTACTAAGAAAGAAGTCTCAATCTGAATTTCTAAAATCTATGGTTCCATCTGCTGGCAACCTCCAGTACTGCTTTATATTGCATTACAACTTTTCAAACAAACTTCATGGTGTTTACGTGTGCTATATTTTCAAAGCGTTTCATTGCCTATCTGTAGGCCCAGATAAAAACAAACACTATGAGCACAAATATTAAACCATATTTGGTATGACACACCCAAAATACTTTTGTATCTTAATCAAAATCACTCACACTATTAAAAATAAAAATCTTACTTGCTCAATGGCTTCCCCAAATGCTATGCTTCCCCATTTATCAGTTTCCTTCTTCGTTCTTCATCAACTCTGCTACCTATTGAATAATCTAAACATGCTATGCACAAATCTTAGCTTATTCTTTTATATTCCATCCACTCTTTTTAATTGCATACATGAACTGCTTTCTCAGAGGTTAAATTCATCTACCTAACCACAGAGCAACATTGTTTCAGTTATGTTCAATAGATGTTCTTTGATAATTACAATAATAAAACAAAATGGTTCTCTAACGGCAGTAATGTTCTTTTATACCTTTTCTTAAATGATAGAGAAGGGAACCAAAGTTCTTGCCCTAATAGAGATTATGGTGTAAATAACTGCAAGAACCCTAGCAATTACATTCATTCACCACATAATGATGTTTTGGTCAAAGATGAACTGCATATACCAAGGTGATCCCAAAAGACTCTAATAGAGCTGAAAATTTTTATATCACTTAGTGACATCAAAGCCATTGTAAAGTTGTCACTCAATGCATTACTCATCTGTTTGTGATAATGCTGCTATAAACAAACAAATCTGCTGCACCGCCAGTCATACAAAACTATAGCACATACATTCATGTACAGTACATAATACTTGAAAATAAACAACTATGTTGCTGGTTTATATATAGTCATGCACTTTATAATGATGTTTTAGTCAACAGTGACTGCATATACAACAACGGTTCTGTAAGATTATACCATATTTTTACTGAAACTTTTCTACGTTTAGATACACAAATACCATTATAATTGCTACTAGTATTCAGTAGTAGATAATGTAATATCACCAGTATTTTGTAAAAGAGAGAGAGACAGAAAATCTTTTCATAGGTCTAGAAGTACTTTTTTAATGAGTCTGGGTGCTGCAATGTTGGGTGCATATATATTTAAAATAGTTAGGTCTTCTTGTAGTATTGAACCTTTTATCACTATGTAATGCCCTTCTTTGTCCTTTTTTACTGTTGGTTTAAAATCTGTTTTATTTTATGTAAGAATAATGACCCTTACTCTTTCTTGTTCTCTGTCTGCATGATAGATCTTTCTCTAACCTTTTACTTTGAGCCTATGGGTGTCATTACATGTGAGATAGGTCTCTTGAAGACAGCAGATGGATGGTCTTGGTTTTATATCCAACTTGCCAATCTGTGCCTTTTAAGTGTGGCATTTAAACCATTTACATTCAAGGCTAATATTTATATGTGAGATTTTGAGCCTGTTGTGAAGCTGTTAGCTGGTTGCTTTGTAGTTTCTATTGTGTGGTTGCTTTATTAGGTTTGTGGGCTATGTACTTAAGTGTGTTTTTGTGGTAGCAGGTATTGCTCTGCTATTTCCATGTTTAGAACTACACTGAGGATCTCTTACAACGCTGGACTACTGGTAACAAATTCCATTAGTGCTTGCTCATCCAGAAAAGATGTTATTTCTCCTTCGCTTATGAAGCTTAGTTTGGCAGGATATGAAATTCTTGGTTGAAATTTATTTTCTATAAGAATGCTGAAAATAAGCCACCAGTATCTCTTAGCTTCTAAGGTTTATGATGAGAAGTCTGCTGTTAGCATGATGGGATTCCCTTTGTACAGGATCTGACCTTTTTCTCTAACTGCAAGATTTTTTCTTTAGCATTGACCTTGGACAGTCTGCTGACTACATGCCTTGGTAATGTTCATTGTGCATACTATCTTGCAGGTGTTCTCCGGATTTCTTGTACCTGGATATTTACCTTGATAACAAGATTAGATAATTTTTCTTGATTTATTTTCTCAAATATGTTGCCTTTTCTCCTTCTCTTTCAGGAATGCCAGTAGTTCATAGGCTTGGTTGCTTTACACAATCCTGTATTTCTCAAAGATTTTATTTTTAAAAAAATCTGTATTTTTGTCTGACTGGGTTAGTTTGAAAGACTAGTCTTCAAGATCTAAAATTATTTCTTCTGCTTGGTCTGGCCTACTGATAAAGATTTTAATTATATTTTTAAAGTTCTTAAGTAGGTTTTTCAATTCCAGGAGCTCTGGTTGATTTCTTCTTAAGACATTTATCTCTTCTTTTATTAAGATATTTATCTCTTTATTTCCTGGATTGCTTTAGAAGTTTATTTGTATTGATTTTTAACTTGTCTTGGATCTCATTGAGCTTCCTTGCAATCCTTTGAATTCTTTATCTGTGTCATTTCTGAGTTTCCATTTTGGTTAGGGACCATTGCTGGAGAGTTAGTGATATCCTTTGGTTGTGTCACTACATTCAGGTTTTTCATGGTGCCATATTCTTTGCACTGGTTTCTTCTCATCTGCAGACACCGGCACTAAGTTTTATAAGTATTTGTGTGTGGGTAGTATTTTTTTCTTTTTCTTTCTTTTCCTATAATATCATTGGGGTTTTTTCTTCCCTTTCCCTTTTTCCACCTCCTTAGTATAGTAGAGAATGCTGGGTAGCATCTTTTGGCTTTGCTTCTATAGCCCTATGCAGTTTTTTCAGCAAGCTTTACATTGGGCTGTGCAGTTCAACCTACAAGACAGTAAATTGTGCTTATAAGAGCCAGGTATGGCCAACACATCTGGGTAAATACTTGATTTTTTTTTACTGGCAGAAGCTCTCTGTTGCCTCAGGCAATGGGCTCCCTTGTGGAATTCACAGTGATCTGAGCTCTCTTCTCGGCTCCACGGATGGTAGGAGCCATGATAAGCAGAGCCAGACCAGGCAGGTCCACTTACAGGTTCCTCAGTAGCAGTTACAAGCACTTACACTGAGGGATAATTTAGTGGGAGGCCACCAAGCATCCAGAGATGTGCATAGGCATGGACCTGGGAAACCTCCTATGCCCCAAGTACTCAGCATGGGGATTGCAAGCCTAAACTCCTAATCCAGGAGAGTGAGTGTTCTGGATGCCTGAAGATCTGCCTGGGCACGGGAGCAGAAGGTCCTACTTCACCAGGATCTCTGCACAGGAAGGGTGGGGTTGGTCAAGATGCTGAATTAGATGAGTGGTTACTCTGAATGCCTGGAGATCTGCCTGGACATGAATCAGAGAAGGTCTCCCTGTACCAGGATCTCTGCACAGGATGGCTGCTAATCCAGGCGAGCTGGTGCTCTGAATTCCTGAAGATCTGCCTGGGCGTGAAGTAGAGAGGGGCTTGATATACTGAAATTTATCTCCAGGAAGGGTGGGGTTTCTCAAGATGCTGAACCAGGCAAACAGATGCTCCAAATGCCTGGAGTTCTGTTGGGCATGGAGTAGACAGGGCCCTGTTGCACCATGATCTAGGAATATGAAGGGTAGGACAGCTCAGGCTGCTGAACCTGATGAGTGCTCTGAATGCCTGGAGGTCTGCCTGGGTGTGAAGCAGAGAGGGCCTCCCTGCACAGAGCATCTTCACAGGAAGGGTGAGGTGGCTCAAGTTTCTGAACAAAGCAAATGGGTGCTCCAAATGCCTGGAGATCTGCCTGGGTGTGAAGCAGAGAGAGCCCTGTTGGACCAGGATCTCTGCACAGGATGGGTGGGGCATCTCAGGCTGTTAATTCGGGCAAGCCGGTTGGTGCTCTAAATGCATGGAGATCTGTCTGGGCATGGAGCTGCTGCACCACAATCTATGTCCAGGATTGGTGGGGCATCTCAGGCTGCTGGTCCAGGCAAGCAGGTGTTCTAAATGCCTAGGTTTCCACCTGGGAGTGGAGAAGAGAGGAAACTGCTGTACCACAATCTCAGGAGAACAAGGTGGGGTACCCAGCAATGGCACACACAGACTGGTTGGAGATTGTAAAGCTGGCCCTGGCTACAAGTCTTACCTCCCGGGAGAAACTGCAGCTGTAGCAGCTCTCCTCGCACCCCCGGCTTTTGATAGGGAAGAGCACAACTTCAGTGCCAACTGCTGAGGCACTTTCCACAGTTCTGGCTCTGAAAGGCCCTTATGCCACTCCAGAGCAGACCCTCAAATCTCTGGCCTGAGACTAATATGCTTGCATGGCCATGCCGGTGGGTCACCAAAGAATGGCTGACTTTGTATGTACCTGGATTCAAAACTGTGTCCTACTCTTGGTCTCAGGACTGGGAAAATGTCTGTAGCTTTTCCCAGTGTTTTTCCCTCAGAGCATCTCCATGTCCCTCCCCAAGTAACCTCCAGAGCTCGGCAGAAATAAAGTGCTCCCCCTCAGCCTGGGTTGCTCAGATTCCCAATGGAAATGTGAGTCACAGAGGGAGGCTCTCTGCCTCTCTCATATAATGGGGCTTCTCTTACTTTTATCAGCAAGATGACATCACTAGGGTTGTTTGACGGCATTCTCCTTCCTGGGATCTGGGGTGTCCTTCACAATTCTGGTGGATTTTCATATTCCTTCTTAAATTAAAGCTCACAGAGTTGATCTTTACGTACTATCTTGCTATTTCCAAGTGGCTGAGGCACACTAAAAGCCTCTAATCTTCCACCTTTGAGTGCTGTATTATTTCACTGATGGCTTCTAAACATAGCTCTTAAGCCCCAGTCTCTCTCCTGAATGCCAGACTGGTATATTGAACTGCCTACTGGATATCTCTACTCAGATGTTTAGCAGACATCTCAAATATATCATGCTTCACACTGAAGTCTAAATCCTTTACCCTCCCAAGTTCAGCAAATGACACTATTAGTTACCCAGTTGCTCAGGGCAAAAATCAGACTTATTCTTAATGGTTCTTTTTCCTTTACACATACATGTCTTGTCATCTTTCCTTTCAAAATGCATCTTAAATCTGGACAGTTTTCATCACCTCCACTGCTACCACTCTGTTCCCAACCACAAAAACCACTTGCCTGGATTAATCTTCGAATAAATCTCTGTATCTCCAGTTTATCTCCCTACAGCATCCTCGCCAAACAGCAACAAGAATGCCCTATATCGACATAAATAGAATCTTGCGACTTCTCTTAAACACTCCAAGGGTTTCCCATCACACAAGAATAAAATCCAAATTCCCAACCCTCATGGCCTACAAAGGCTCCATATGAGCTATCATTTTTATGACTTTATCTCCTACCACTCTCCACTTTGTTCCTGCTGCTCTGGGGATGCTGGAATGTCTTGCTGTTCCCTAAGCATACCAAGCTTACACCAACCTCAGGTTCTCACTCAGCTTGGAATGTTCGTCCCAAGATCTTCACGTGGCTCACTCCCTTGCCTCAATCAGTCCTCTGTTCAGAGATTACCTTAGAGAAGTTTTCCATGACCTTCCTTAAAAATAAATGCCAATTGTTTAGCTTTTTACTTGTCTTATTTATCTTCACAGCTGTCATTACTTCCTGAAATGTTGTTACTTATATATCATATTTGTGGCTAACAACATTCTTTGTTAGTGTTTGATCAATGGAATTTCTGTCCAACAAGCACAGACTTGATACCAGAAGCCCTGTTCTGCTCCAAATGTATAAAATACTTTTTAGTGAAAATGAAAATTCATAGCCAACAAAAAGAGAGGGAAAATTCAGATACCATAAATGAGGAGAAAACTCATATCCAAAGCCACAGGGTTAAAACCATGAGGCCTTTTGGGAGGACATGCAGGCTAACAAAATGTTTCAGAGTTTTAGTCATAAAGCCAGGAGCCATGGAAGGCATCCCATCCTTCAACCGAATCTAAGAAAACTCTACCATGTCTAGAGTTATAGTGCAGAAGTGAGCCACATATCCCAGGCTCTGCTGGGAAAAAAAGTCACCAGAAAGAGTGTCAAAGCCCTCAGCAATGCCACATACATAGCACACTTAAATGGTACATAAAATGCAAGTGAAAACACTAGTATAAAAATTAATTTGATGCCAGTTGCAATGGTTCATGCCTGTAATTCCCAACAATCTGGGAGGCTGAGGTGAGGGGTTTGCTTGAGCCCAGAAGTTTGAGATCAGCCTGGGCAACACAGGGAGACCCCATCTCTCCAGTGTTTAAAAAATTAGCTGGGCTTGATGGCACGTGCCTGTAGTCACAGCTATTCGGGAGGCTGAGGCAGGAGGAATCAAGAATCCCTTGAGCCAGGAGGTGAAGGATGCAATGAGCCGTGTTTGCACCACTGTACTCCAGCCTGGGCAACAGAGTGAGACCCTGTCTAAAAATAAAGAATAAAGAATTAATTTGGAGCCAATGAACCCAACAGATTCCCAGCAGAAGCTATGGTGAAACCATCCTAGAGATGTCTGCTTAAGGCACTCAGGAAACTCTTGGGTAAAATATCTCCCACCAAAAATGAACTTGTTCATAAAAATAACAAAGTGCATGAAGAAAACCCACTACCATGCACAAAGGAAAACCAACATCGTTAGAAATATTCAGGGATGGAACAAATAGAAAAACTCATCCAGGAAGAACTAGAGATTATACAGCTAAATCGAAAAGGGGCTTTCAAATAAGCATGTTTTAAAATGTTTAAATTAGTAAATTTAAATTAATACAACCATTACGGAAAATAGTATGGAGATTGCTCCAAAAAACTAAAAATAGAACTACTATATAATCCAACCATCCAACTTCTGGGTATATTTCCAAGGGAATTGAAACCAACATGTCAAAGAGAGATCTGCATTCCCATGTTCACTGCAGCATTATTCACGATAGCCAAGAAATGGTATTAATGTAAGTGTCCATCAACAGATGAATGAATTAAAAATGTACTATATATACAATGAAATACTATTCAGCCTTTAAAAATAAAATTCTGTCATTTGCAACAATGAGCTTGAACCTGAAGGATAGTATGCTACACGAAATAAGTCAGGCACAGAAAGACAAATAGCACATGATCTCACTTACATGTGGAATTTTAAGAAGTTAAATTTATAGACGTAGAAAGTAGAATGGTAGTTACCAGAGGCTTAGGGGTATGGGTTGGGGAGCAATGGAATGGGGAGTTGGTCAAAGGGTACAAAGTTTCAGACAAACAGGAGAGATGAGTTTTGAGATCTATTGCACAGTAGGGTGACTATGGTCAGTAATAATGAATGGCATATTTTAAAATAGTTAAAAGAGTAAACTTCAAATGTCTCACCACAGAAAACAGTAAGTGAGGTGATGGATATGTTAGTTGGCTTGATTTAATAATTCTGCATTCTAAATTCAAAAACAACAACAAAGTCTTTCTTGTGTTACAGAGAAAGCAATTTCTGTTTGCAAGGTACGACACAAAGTTTTCTATATATTTCTGTATCTATTAAATTTATTTTGTTGTCTATAGGCTTCAAATCCTTTATATCCTCACTTTTAGTTTAATTTTATCTGTACATCTCCACAATTTTGTTTCTAATCATTATTTTCTTGTATTTCTAAGAGGTTTTTATGTGTGGTTTTGTATGTTGTGTTTTTGAAAAATAAATTTATGGACATGGTCTCTTACAGGGCTAGCTCCCCATGTCTTCACTGATAAAATTGAGCCACTTGGAATCTTAGACTCTTTCTTTGCTTTATTCTACGTGTGTAAACATTTCTCTTAATTTTACTCAAAGCTTAATTTTACATAAAGCTAAAATCATTTTAGCTTCAAACACCATCACATGTATAACCAAAGCATAAAGTTCTGTTGGGAAATTAAGGCAATTCTTCCTCTTACTCACTTATTCTTGTCCTTTCTAAGAACTACAAATAGATGTTATGATTGCAAATTGTGGAACATCAACTGAAAGACTACGAAAATATCATATCAAAGTATCCAATTATTAATGAAGAGGAGCCACAATTCAGCAGTGTTATCAAGTGGCAACATTTTATTTTTCAGAATGTAAAATCCCTGTGCATATTGAGTACAAAAATGGAATCATTCTCTACCCTTTCCAGATCCATGCCCTGTGTAATATGTCTTTGCATCAACCCCCATTGAGGTGAAGTCTATTTCCCCACCCTTCGAATCTGCACTTGCCTTGTGATTTGCTTTAGCCAATAGAATGTGCCAGAAATTACACTTCGTCAGTTCCAAACCTAGACCTAAAGAGGCCTTGCACACTTCTACTATCCCTTGGACCTCTGCTTCCAATATGAGAATAAGCCCAGATTAACCTACTGGAGAATGAGAGACCATGTGGAGCAGAATCAAACTGCCAGCTGACTGCGAATGCGTGAGTAAACCCAGACAAAATCACTCAAACCAATCACAAGAGGAAAATACATGTTTATTGTTGCATGGCACTGTATGTTGTACTGTTTGTTGTATAAAAGTTTTGTGACTGTTTGTTTTGCAGCATTATGTTGACAATAAATAACTGGAAAAGTTCCCAAATCATTTACTGCACTGGATGTAAATTCACTGTTCATAAAACTCATTCATATATTTATTTTTGTTGCTGTAGTTCTCATGTTGTTGTATTATTCATTCGTTGTTGTCTCTATTTTACTGAATAATATCTTTATTGAAATTTTGTGAGTTTGAATTTAGTTTGTTTGGTAGGAGAAGTAATTTTTCGTCATGCTTCCTTAACAGGTGTTGTGTGAGGACTTAAATTAAAGGACTGTGGTTGCTAGAAAGTCACCTCTATCATCTAAGTTCTCAGACATCTGATAGCCACAAAGGTAAATATAGCTGCCTTCCTTGCTGTGTGGATCAGCAGAGTCAAACATAAACAGGGACCCTGCCAACACCCACCACAGACATGCCTTCGAGCCATAAAAGGTACCATGTTTTGAAAATACCCAAAGAATGAAAAAGAGAGGAAGAGAAAAAAGAAAAAAGAAGGAAGGGAAGGAGAAGGGAGGAAATACTACCACTATCTCACAGGAGCTCAATCTCAAACAAGTAAAACGGAAATGTAATTAGCTGGCTGATCACATTTATGATTTCCAAAAAGCAGTGAGAATCATGTGATTCTCTATTTTGCTACATATCCTGGGCACAATATTTGATGACCCATCTCTGTGGGGTAAATAGTATTTTCCAAGTTGAGAAAAAAAAATTGATGCTGAAAAGAATTCTCATAAAAGAAGTTCAAAATTCTGGCTTGGGTGGGGTTAAAAATAAATAAGTAAATAAATATTTTTAAAAAGAAGATTAGATTTACTTGAGTCTTGTTTCCACTGCATCTACAATAGGTATTGTTTTGATAACCATACATATTTCACATTATATTTCCATAAATAATTTTAAGCAGCACATATGCCAAAACAGAAGTAGAAATAGGGCTGAAACTGACATTATAAACTATTTCACATGCGTCTCAGCTCACGATTTTTACATTTTTCAAAATTATTGTCTACTTTAGAAAATTTGGAAAAACATGGGCAAGCAGAAAATTTAAGTTACCCATAAGTGTAGAATGCAGATTTATTTTATATATAAATATACGCTTTTTCTAAACATACATCCTCATATATTGATAGTGAATATATTTCACCAAAATTTAATCATGTTACATGCTAATTTTTTCACTTAACATTATATTTGAAACCTTCTCCATGTCATTAAAAATTGGCAAGATTATTATATGGACATACCATCATTTGTACAACCATTTTCTCATTGTTGAACATTGATTTCATTTAATTTTTTTCACTATTTCATCACAAGCCATCCTTATAGCTGAGTTTTGAGCACATCTGTGATCTTTTGAATAAATTCCTTGAATAAATTTCTCCATTCCTATTAATATGTTTTTAAGCTAGTCTTAACAGCATTTTATAAAACAACCCTTATCTCCCAGAGTTAGAATATGTTTGTCTTTGACAATCACTTTGGTGTTGCAATATTGATTCAAGTATTGCTCTCCTTGGCCCTCTTCCTTTCATGACTTGATTTCTTCTGAGTTGTTTACATTTGGAAAGGGCACTCAACAAATTAGAGAGTGGGAAAATTTTTCTCTCAGCACCTTTGCTTCCTAGTCACTGCAATCTTTCTTTTCCGAAATTCAAAATCTCTAATGCCTCCATCAATCACCCCTCATTAGCAGATTAGAAAGCTAGGCCATTAACTAATTCATACCAAGTTTTAAATCCCTAAAGATGTTTAATGTGTCATCTCTTTAGTGTTGCAGTATTTATCCATGGAAAAAATTTATTATCCAACAGAAATGTAATTTCCAAGGATAAGAAATAGGTCCATTCAGGAAGTTTAAGGTGAAAGAACTTCCCTGGTGTGCTTGGATGTATAGGATGTGAAATGTTAAGTTTAAAAATGCAAGTGGCAAGTGCAAACAGCATGTACAATATGCTCCGGTTGTATTAAATGTATGTTGAGGGGGTATACTTTGCTTTTATAAGCATAGAATAACTACAAAGATGCACAAGAAACAAGTAATGGTCATTGATTTTGGAGAGGAAAACTAGGGAATTGAAAAACTAGAATGGGCGAAGATTACTTGAAATCTAAAATATTTACATCCTTTATTGTATGTATTAATAAAACATAAAACATTTCTTGCCTTAAAAATTCTATGCCTGTGTATGCATTACATATTTCAAGAAATTCTAATTAAATTTTAAAAAGTTCATGATATAAGCTACTATTTACTTCATGAATAGACAACTTCTACAAAGGTTTGAAAGAAACGTTTAACACATTATGTCAACCCATTCCTCATGCTCCCAAGAGAGATATGGAAACCAAGATACTTCAGCCAGAAAGGATGACATCTGACTCACAGAAAAGTCATCAAATCAACCTCAGTAGAGAAGAGAGCAAATATTGGAAACGAAAGGGACCAATGGGATGAAGTCCATTCTTCTCAAACATGAAGATCACACACTCTTCCAGTCCAATGGTTAAATTAAAACCAGTTTCTTATTGTCTGTCTATAGTAGCAATGCTCAGTTTATGGTGGGATAAACGGGGAAAAAGACCAAAAGACAAATTGGTATATTATTCCAGTAGATAACCATCAGTATAAGAGAAGGGAGCATTCAGAAGATCAATTTTCAGCCCCCAAGACCATTTATTTCACACCTCTGTCATCTCTGGTTCCCTTTCCAGCATTCTGTCAACAGTTTCTATCTGCCAAAGACACACATTTCGTATCCAAAAAGAACGATAAAGGATATCCAGCTCCGCACCTATGGAGTTTAGGTTTGGCTCTAAAAATAAAACTATTTGTATATTTTCAAAGAAGGGCAAAAGTTAATCAGACCATTTTCTGAATGTGCAATTTTTGCATTTTACAAATCAAGTAATTAGCATGTGAAGATAGCTGTTATATCTTACATATTTTCTCAGTAAGATTCAGGCATGTCTTCATTTGTTTACTGGCCTCCTACTAAAGGAGGGGCGGGGGTGCTAGGGACTGGGGATAGAAGGATGGATAAGAAATGCCAGCAAGGAGATTTTTTGGCTGATGGAAAAAAACAAAGCAGTACATTGTCAATTATATTTTAGTGTAGCCCAGCTCTAACAGAAGTGTGCCCAGGAAATTAGGGGCACAAAGAGGCAGACTCCAGATTAGCAGAGTCAAGAGAAAGATTTCCAGAAGGAGTGACAATGATCTGGACTCTAAGGCAAGCAGGAAGTATAAGGATAAAGAATTAGGGAAAGAACACTCAAAGGAGGATTCCATTGTGGATGCTGAGTACCTGCTGTGATGGCCCTGACCCTCTTTACTCACTCCTCCAGTCCTCAGACTTCCCTCTCCCTGTTCTGAACTGCAGAGGCTGCCTGGCCCCCGCAGGCTACATTTCCCAGGCTCTGTTAGCCCCTGAGATTCAAAACAGAGGAAGGAATTGCTGAATGAGGGATCTGGAAGGCAAATAGACCCAGGGCCATGCCAACAGGTAAGTAATATCCACAACAGAATCCTTATTGGGTTTGTCCAACAAATAATGACAGGAAATTCAAAGGCAGAAGGGACAAAGAAGCCAGGTTCTTCTTATCTATCTGCCTTGGACATTATCTCCAACCCAGATAAGTCCCAATGTGATTCCTGCTTTTGCTGAACAGACCCTCTGAGATCCCAACTTAGATGAGTTGATCCTTTCAAGCTAACTCCCTTATTCCCTCCTGCCTGACAAGGGATGGTAAGGGTTTCCTGTTTTTTCCGATCTCTGATGGCTTTATTGGTTCCTGTTTGGTTTCAGTTCATCCATCACTTGTGTCTGCAATTCTCTGCTATCATTATTTCCTGTGTCACTAAAGTCTCTGTGTTTGAAATACTCAAGAAGTTTCCTGGTGAGACCTTGGAGAACAAACTGTCTACCACGATCTAAGTTTCTCAAGCAAAAGAATAGGTCTTTAAACTGCTTTGTCCATAGTACATAAAGAAACTGAAACACCAACCATACACAACCATGGAATACTACACAGCCATAAAAAAGAATTAAATCATGTCCTTTGCAGCAACATGGATGGAACTGGAGACCATTATCCTAAGCCAACTAACACAGTAACAGAAAATCAAATACTGCATGTTCTCATGGTGGAAGCTAAATATAAGCACACACGGATAAAAAGAAGGGAACAACAGACACCAGGACCTACCTGAGGGTAGAGGGTGGGAGGCAGGTGAGAATCCCAAAAACCGCCTATCAGATATTATGCTGATTATCTGGGTGACAAAATTATCTGTACACCAAACCCCTGAAACTTGCAACTGACTCATGTAACAAATCTGCACATGTACTCCTTGAATCTAAAATTAAAGTTGGAAAGAAAAAAAAAAAAAGAATCTGAAACACCAAGAGGAAAAGGAAGAGAGAGGACCAAGGACAGTATAGACAGAAGAAAAAAATGAAAAATCAACATTAAGAAGGTCCTCATTTTCAGACCAAAGGAACTATGTACAGTCTTTTACAGCCATACTTATTCATGTGATATCCTGACCCATCATAGGCATCAATATCTTGCATGACCAAGGACTGACTGTAATGCACAGTTGTCTAATAAGATGCATAACGCCTAATCAGTGGTGAGAGGTAGATGGGATCTTCAAAAACCTTGTCTGTTAAAGGGTCTTTCTGTGATGTGGATGCCGCTTGCCCTATTAAGAAAGAGAGGAAAGCCCCAACTGCTCTTGGTTGACCAAACCTCAAAGAAAGATCAAGCAGCTGCTGAAATCTGTCCTTTGCCTTATGTTGTATATACTTCCCTATGTGAAGATAAGCTCGTCTGTATCATTCATGCTCTAAATGACAAAATGTACCTTGTTTATCACGGCAGGCCAGCCGGTCACTGATCAAGCTCAAAAGTCCGGTACTTAATACCCATGTTCTGTTCATCCTATTTCCATGCTGCCTCAAAATGCAGGGGAAGGAACAGCCAAACTCAACTACTGACAGTGTGCAGCATGAAGTCACATGAAGACCTTGACCCTTCTGAAATGCAGGAGTAAAACATAAGGATCATGTTTATCCCACATCAGTTTCCTGTCTACACTGTTTATTTTTAAGCAGTAAACATACTTGGAGGGTAGTGATATAGCCTCTAGAAGAATTACTAAGAAATAAGATACAATTTCTGTAAATCTTTAGAGGAGTATTGATGTAAAATTTCAAATGCAATGTGGACATATTTTTCCTTGGGCCATAGTTTTGTAGGTTTGTGTATGAGGAGTTCCGGTGACAGATTTGTGGTCTTTTCCAACATAAGCAGAGCCAAAATATAAAGATTATTGCTAATTTTGACTAACCACATCTTCAGTTATTTTAAGGAAAGGATTTTAAAGTTCTTTCTTAGTCATAACCAATCAGTTGTGTTTTTAGAATAATTTCGTATTTCTCCCATGCATCTTTTGTGCTGGCTCTACTTTCTATTGGATGATGTGCTGATGTGCCAATGTCAAATGGCTCTAACTGGGGCTGTCCCAGCAACTACTTTCCTGGTGAGACCTTGGGGAACAAACTATCTACCAAGATCTGAGTTTCTCAAGCAAAAGAATGAGTCTTTAAACTGCTTTGTCCATAGTACATAAAGAATCTGAAACATCAAACAATTACAACCATGGACTACTACACAGCCATAAAAAAAGAATTAAATCATGTCCTTTGCAGCAACATGGATAGAAAACAATCCAGGAGTTTGGCAGCCTGCAACTATTTCTGGAGCCACAAGATTTTTTGGTTCATCTCCAGTCTACCCAGTTGCCAAGTGAGCTCATGCCCAGCCTTTGTCAAAATGGCCACCAGATTCAAAACGGACTAGTAGCCTTGATCCTACATCAGCCACCCTCCTGCGACCTTCACCAAACCTTATGTGACTTTTATTAGGGCTTGGACGGCATAAACCTTTATTTCTCCATCTGTAAAATTGTTCACTCACATAGATGTAAGAAAAACATAATGAAAAATTAAATACTGAAGAGCTCTGAAAAAAGTAAGTGAACTATGTACACACAAGGAAGATACGATTATTCCAAAGTCACCAATTACCATGCCACTGGTCACGCTACTGCACTTTGCTAAGCCTAGGTCTTCTTACTGGTAAAATCATCATAATGATACCATACATCCCATGGATATACAGAGGATTGACTGAAACTCTGTACACAAAGCTGTTTGTTCAGTGCCTGGCACATAGTAAGCCTCAAAAACTGTTAGCAATTATTATTAGAAGCAATAGAATGGTTGACTCATATTTATTGACACCTAATGTGTGCAAACCACTTGTACACGTACAAATGAATATTGGACATAGCTCCTCGCCTTGAGAAACATACAAATATTTAAAGATAATTATGTGTGCATAAAAGTGTAATAGCTGAGTACAGTGTATTCTGGGTGAGGCAGATGACATAGCATGAAGAATTTCAGAGACTCCGGGATGGTGCAAAGGGACTATAGAACACCTGAGCTGGGATTGGAGTTGTCGAGTTAGAGCAACGGGATGGGGCCTTCTTGCCTCTATTTCAGTATTCGACATGGGTCACCTGGGAAGGGGGTGTGGCCTTGGACAAGGCCATTCTGTTCATCCAGGGCAATTCCCAAGAATCCTGTCTGCTGTTGGTTATCTTAAGGCAGCACTTTCAGCTGATGTGGGCCTAAGTGTTTTGTCCATGAAGGTGGATCTAAGAGGCTCAGCACAGCATCTGTACATGAACCCCAGGAATTATTCAAAGTAACTGTGACTGATTCAGGAGTTCTCCTGACTGGGGCATAGCTGGCCTTCAAAGTCCTTCCAAGGCAGCCCCAAATTGAATCAGCAATGATTCATCTGGAATATCCAGAACATCACACTCAGGGCACCCCAAGGCCTGCTGTTTTCCAGAAATCCCCCACCTACCCTAGGAGGGAGATACTCAAAGATGACATGTCCCCAGATAGGCCAATGTGCGTCAGCTCTCTGAGGGTGAGAGAATCAGGAACTTGTGTTCAAATCCCCATGTCTGTAAAAAAACAATCCCAAAATGGCTCTAAATCACTTCATTGAAATTCAATTCATCACACGCAAATTATCTGATTGCCAAGTCACCAAATGAGCAATTCTCTGAGTTTACCTGGTTTTTTATACCTAGCTATATTTGATAAATTTTCATGTTGTCTTCATATTATTGTTTTAAAGGATATTCCATTTCTCTGCTCCATCTCTCCACGACTGTAAGTTGAGGGCTAAAAGACAAAGAGAAGGAGAGGACTAGGGGACCAGCAATAGGGCAGAAAGAAGGGTCCTGAGACATAAGAACCTGTAATATATTCTTGGACATATTTTTGAATATGTAAAATTATTGCAACTGCGTTCTTATACCTCCTCCCGGTTATCCAGAAAGTGGGCTTTAATGGACTTTCAGCAAATTGTCCTGCCTTCTTCCCCACAAACCCATGCACTGCCAATGATGAGTCCTGGAATACTAAGAATTAGGGTTGGAAAGGATGTCAGAATCCTCTCATCCAATAAAGCCACTGCAGCATGAGTCACTGAGTCCCTCCATGGACACCCTGGGTGAGGTCCTATGAGAGCACTTGAGGCTGCCTCTCCTGTCATTGAGCAGCAACCCTCTTTAGAAGCACTCCTGGGCCCAGCACTCTCACTCCTGGAACCCTGCAGAATACTGCCCACCACATCCAGATACTGTTCCCTCAAGTGGTAAAAAAGAGCTCTCATATGCACCTGAGCATCCTCATTCACCAATTAAAACATCCCAGGCTCTTCCCAAGAGCCTATTTTGCATGGCTTCCTGTCCTTTTACTTTCCCACATGTTCACCTCTGAATCCCTTCCAGTGAACTAGCTTCCTCTTAATGGTGTTGCTGCTATGTTTTTTTCTTACTATTAAAAGGACAAATATTAAAATGTTTATTATAACATTTATAAACATATATATTATATATAATACATAAATATTTCTTAAATATTTTTTGTATTTTGTTTGTAGCAAAAACATTAGAAACCACAGATAAAAAAGAAAAGTACCCCTTGTTTGTGATGGTCATCTGTATTTTGCCTTCGCAGTTCTCCTCTCCCTATCTTTGGTAATAGCACAAGTTTCCCATTATTTAAAGAATCCTGCCCTCCTCTCACCAAGGCTGGTCGTATAACCCATGCTAGGTCAATCAGACTCTCTTCTCCTAGGGTTCTGAATCTTGAAGGGAGACGTATAAAGATGAGAAAATGCTTGGAGCTGATGACCCCCTGCACCAAGGGCTCTCCTTTATTTCTCACTACCCACATCTGAGAGATGTTTTTAACACTGACCTTCTAATTTCTGGGTCTTGGGCTTTCCCTCAACTCTGTATCCTACCCCACAGCTTCCAGAACATTCCATATTTATTTAAGTTACTCAGAATTGTTGTTTGAGGCATAATCCCAACATCTGGAGAGAACCAACAGTTAACATATTGTGGATAGCATTCTGTGTTTTTTTTTTTTTTTTTTTGATTAAAAGAGAGAGACAAGTTAAAGGAAGGCAGGAAACAGGTAATATGGAGATATATTTTTTCCAAAAATAAATGGAACAGTATAAACTGGTTGGCACATTCCTTTTCAATTGGACAAAACATGGTGATCATCTTGCAATTTTCTCCCTCTACTTTTTTTTTCAATCATGGCCCTGGAGTAAAGGCATAACCCAGCACTTCATAGATACAAAGACCAAAACACACTCTCAACTCTCCAGGTGCTCACAACCTGGTTAAGGAGTTACTCATTAACACAAATAATACTAGAAGAAAGAGCTACAGAGAGTTTTCCCCCAGAAAAATCAAGACTTTAGGTGCTCAGAGAAGGGAGCTCTGTATTCCACCATAGACTTTATCACTTGAGAAGGCAGGAACGAGGTGCTTCCTCCACGGGCTGTGCAGGCTTAAGCTAATCAGTCACCTCTCAGCCCCTCCAGCAGCAGCCATGTTGTCGCGTCTGGTCCTCCTCTGATCTGTCAGCACCGGGAAACGTGGAACTCGCACATTCTGAAGTTCCCAGTGTAATGGAGAGTGGTGGGAATTGAACTTTGGTCCTTAAGAGTCCCTGGCCCAGGAGGCTATCTCTAAAACAAGAAACATTTCTGGGAGAATCAAGTCGCACCTTGTCCTGACACTCAACTCACAAAGTGCTGGGATGCTGGCTCATATCCAGTCTGAAGAGAAAACTTCAGTGCCCACAGACATCCGAAAGGGAGGAGGCAAGAGGTGGGACAGTAAGGGCAATGACTGAAACTGTACAAGAGAAAGACTGGTTCCTGCTCACTGAAATGTAAGTTAGTATGGCCATTATGAAGAACAGTATGGAGGTTCCTCAAAAAATTAAAAATGGAAGTACCATATGATCTGGCAATCCCACTTCTGGGTATATATCCAAAGGAAATGAAGTCAGTATGTCAAAGAGATATCAGCACTCCCATGCTTACTGCAGCACTATTCACAATAGCCAAGACATGGAATCAACCCAAGCGCCCCTCAATAGGTGAATAAAGAAAATGCAGTCCATATACACAACGGAATACTACTAAGCCTTAAAATGATAAAAATCTTATATTTTTAACAACATAGATGAACCTGAGGACATCATGCTAAATGAAATAAGCCAAGCACAGGAAGACAAGTATTACATGATCTCATTTATATGTGGAATCTAAAAAAGCCAAATGCACCGAAGGAGAGTGGAATGGTGGTTGTCAAGGAGTTGGGGGAAGGCGATGGAATTAGGAGATATCAGTCAACCGGTACAAAGTGTCAGTTATGCAGGATAAATAGGTTCTGGACACCTATTGTACGGCATGCTGACTGTAGTAATAATAACGTATTGTATACTTAAAAACTGCTAAGAGAGTAGAGCTTAAATGTTCTCACCACCAAAAATGGTAAGTGCGTGAGGTGATGCATATGTTATATAATAATTAGCTTGTACACCATAAATATATATAATTTTTGTCAATTATATCTTACTAAAGTTGGGGCAGGGGGAAGAGAGAGCAACTGGTTATAGAAGAAGCTCCTGGAGACATAATTTGGATTCCTCTATAGAACCTCCATGGGGACTCCTGATTCCTCCCTTCCTTTTGGTGCCCCTGTGCCCTCTCTATGTGACCACTCAAACCATATCTGTACACTAAGGGTATTCAGGGTGGCTGGAGTCATGCTTTCTGAGGCATGAGTTTCCAAGTTAAATATTATTTTTTAAGATGGAGTCTCGCTCTGTCATCCAGGCTGGAGTGCAGTGGCACGATCTCAGCTCACTGCAACCTCTGCCTCCTGGGTTCAAGCAATTCTCTTGCCTCAGCCTCCTAAGTAGCTGGGATTACAGGCATCTGCCACCATGCATGGCTAATTTTTGTACTTTTAGTAGAGACGGGGTTTCACCATGTTGGCCAGGCTAGTCTCAAACTCCTGACCTCGAGTGATCCACCCGCCTTGGCCTCTCAAACTGCTGGGAACCAAGTTAATTCTTAAACCGGAAAAATGTGGAGACCCTCTGCACTCATCCCCCACTTCAGGATGACATTCAGTGAACTCCTTGCTTTTGTCTATTCGAAAGGCCAGGAAACTGAAATTACAGAGGTTTACAGACTTAAGTCTTCTAGGTACCACTGGATCTGGGAGTACACAACCTGATGCCTAACACCAGATCAGAGCAGCATCCCAGCCTCACACTCTCACTGCAAGGGACCTGCAGAGTGTCAGAAATCCCCAAAGTGCTCTAGTCTCAGAGTGGCAGCCCAGACAGGAGGCTTCTCACAGTGGTGGTAGGGAATGAGGCTGGGAGGCCCCAAATCCAGCTGTATGATCTTGAGAGAGTTGCTCAGCTTTTCTTATTCTCATCTGTAAAATAGGTAGAATGATAATCTCCACTTTGTAGGCTTATTTTGAGATTTCAACAAGCCCAAAAGCTTCTCAGTGCATTGCCTGGCATATGATAAAAGCTCAGAAAATGTCAGCTACCATTATATTTTTTCCCATGCTCAGACTGGCAAAAAATCCCAAATACAAAGCAGAGAGGTCATTATTTCCCTACCTCAGCCTTCCTTAGCATTGATGTCATGAATCAGCTCTGCCCAGTGGAAGAAACTTTTATGATGACAGAAATGTTCCATGTCTGCATCACCCAATGCAGGAGCCACTAGCCACATGTGGCTACTGAGCACTTGACATGTGGTTAGTGTGACTGAGAAGCTTAATTTCTTTTTGATTTTTTAAAATTTATTTAAGTTTAAATGGCCACATGTGGCTAGTGGCTACCTTATGGGTTAGTGCAGCCCTAAACGACCAAATAAGAGGTGGCAAGACTTTGAAGCCACAATGATAAAGATTAAATTCCAAAGTTCAGTTAAAAGAGACAACCCAATGGCTTAAGCAACTGCTAGACATTTTTCAGAGGCAAGGAAGGATCGAGGATGGCACTAGGTGTTTGAAAGACGGTGCAGGGAAAGGAAATGACCTGAGGGAGCGGCTGGGGCACCAGTCCCCACATCCACTC